>NC_058131.1:584778734-584823283 GCF_016433145.1 Gracilinanus agilis
CTTCCTTCCTTCCTTCCTTCCTTCCTTCCTTCCTTCCTTCCTTCCTTCCTTCCTTCCTTTCTTCCTTCCTTCCTTCCTTCCTTCCTTCCTTCCTTCCTTCCTTCCTTCCTTCCTCCTTTATTTTCTGTCTTAGGATCAATTTTAAGACAGAAGAGTAGCAAGGGGAAGGCAATTGATGTTAAGTCACCCTATCAGGAAGTGCCTGATCCACTGTGCTACTTGGCTGCCTTTAAAAAAACAAATAACAAAAACTGTTACCTTCTGTCTTAGTATTAATTCTAAGGCTGAAGAGCCCAGCACTCTTTTCATGCACCCCAAATTAATACTTCATGACCTTGAGAGTTAACACAGGGGTTATTGTTTTCATCTTAAAAATGGAAAAAAAAACCTGAGGTTAAAATTGGTTGCATTCATGGCAACACAAATAATAATTGTTAGAGACAAGATTTGAACCCAGATCTAACATGCTTTCCCCTATTAATCTACCTCTGTGAATAATAAATTAATTATATCCAACTACCTAGGCCTCTCCCTCTCCTTAAGCATTCATGTTTTAATAGAAATTAAGGGTATTCAATTAAAAATAAAATTGTGAAATATATATCACCTGACCATTAATAATTCTTTTTTTTTTTCTGACAAGCATATACTTTAAAATGTCAAGAATTTCGGGCAGCTATGTAGCTTAGAGGATAGAGTGCCAGGCCTGGAGATGGGAGGTCCTGGGTTCAAGTCTGACCTCATACTTCCTACCTGTGTATCCTTGGGCAAGTCATTTAACCCTAATTACGTAGCCATTATTGCTCTTCTGCCTTGGAATTGATATTTAGTGTAAGGGCTAAAAAAATTGTCCAAAATGTGTGGCTTCACGGGCATAAATATTCCCTCCACAGATGGAGATTGCAAGCCCTTCAACCTTAGAAAATGTTCTTTATGACTCACTATTCTTTTTATTTTTAAAGAATCATCACCTAATGGCCAACTTAGTTGCATTGGTATTCAGGTAACAGACATATGGTCTCTTGCCTGAACTATTCTTGAAGTATTTTTTTCAGTCTGATAAAACCTACAGGCTTTTGTAGCAAAGCCTCTGACAGCTTTTGAGAACTCTGGGACACCTTCATGGTCTGAGGAGTTAACAAATGAGGACACCAGAAGATCCAACATACCACAGATGCCACAGATCTGGCTAGAGATGCCATTTATTTGAGGGGGCTCAACCTCTGATTTCATTGATAGCAGGAGACCTCAGTGAGGGAACCTCCCCCATCAGTACAGATCAAAAACTACTCGGCACCTTATAGTTTTAGAGAGTTGCCAGGGCCATTGAAAGGCTATAATTTGCTCAGGAGCACCCCATCAGAATGTGTCAGAGACAGGCTCTTTTTACATAGCACCGTACAATCTCTCACTTATCCATATACACACATAGTGTGTGTGAGTATCATATGTCCAATATGGCTAGTTCTGGGCTCCAATAAATATTTATTTCTTCTGCCTTTGGTGTTAGAATACATTCCTTTGCCAGGATATTATTCCAATATTCTTTTTCCAAGTAGTTTTGTAAACTTTCTAGAGTTATTGGGAATTTGGGGGCAGGGTAGTGGCTTTTAAATCAGTCAAGAAACATTTATTAAGCACTTGCTATGTGCCAGCCCCTGGGCTGAGGACTCAAAAAAGGCAAAAACAGAGCCTTTGCCCTCAAGGAGCTCTCACATCCTAAAGGAGGAAAAAGCCATTCTAATAGCTAGATGCATGTAAGATAGAAACAGGTTAAAGGGAAGTTAATCTCAAAGAGAAGATACCAACAATGACGGGACCACTTGGGATCTGATGGTTTTTAAATGTGCAAATGGGCAAATGTGACACTTTGGTTACAGAGACTGTAAGTTTTTGGTTACGATTTTATGAACACATGATGCGTATGTCTCTCTCTATGTGTATATGTGTGCACACATCTACTGTGTATATTCTACTCTGTAGATTTGTTTATGGCATATAGATGTACATACACAAAGATATGTACATACACATATATGATATATTCTACTTTGTTGCTTTGAGTTTGTGTGAAATTTATGTCTATGTGCATGGACATAATAACAGAATCCTCATAGGATTTTTGTGAATATTAAATGAGGCAACCTATGTGAAATGCTTTGTCCAACTTTAAAGCACTATATAAAAACTAGCTATTATTATTATTATTTTTATAGTTATGTTATGAAACTTACTAGTAACAGTAACACTTACTCGAATAGTATATTGTTTGGGGATTATATTTTTTAATATTTTCAGTTTCAAATAATTGATGAGAAACTTTTCTATCCATGTTAAAAAGAGTATTGCCTTCCATATATATGTGTGTATAGAAGTATACACACATACATATATATGTATATATTAAACAACTTACATCTTTTCAGAGGAGTTATCCATAATTGATCTCATTCTCTGTAATCTTTTTAAACAAGCATGCCAAAATGTTGAACTATCACAGACCTTAAACCCACGTTTGGGCCAGTTGTACTTTGTAAGAGACTTCTTCATTATTCTCTTACTCAGAAAAAAAAGAGAAATAAAAAAAAATTCCAATAACCTACCTTGTCTCCTTCTTCCACTTCACATATTTTCTCTACAGTTGAAGGATTATAGGTTGGAAACTTTTTTCCACTCTTGGATTCATGCCACTCATTGTTGATAAATATCTAACCAGGAAAAAAATGTTATAAGCATTATGGTTAAACTGGATTTTTAATTTTTGTTATAAACTTTAAGGAACTAGTTCCCTTGTTTTCTTCCTCACGTTTATCCCTTATTCTCTTGCTCATATAAAAGGTAAAAACTAGGGGGCAGCTGGGTGGCTCAGTGCATTGAGAGCCAGGCCTAGAGATGGAAGGTCCTGGGTTAAAAATCTGGCCTCAGACACTTCTTAGCTGTGTGACCTTGGGCAAGTCACTTAACTCCCATTGCCTAGCCCTTACTGCTCTTCTGCCTTGCAATTAATACACACTATTGATTCTAAGATGAAAGGTAAGGGTTTAAAAAAAAAAGGCAAAGTCTTCTATGAAATATAGAGGGATGTGTGTGTGAGTGAGTATGCGTGTGTGTACAAAATAAATCATCTCATATTCCAAATACAATACAATAAAATAAATCTGAATTTTTCATACAGGACTTACTTAAATAGGGCATACTAGTAAAAGGCAACAATTGGGTAATGAGAATAAATGTTTACCTTCTAAATTTTCTAGGCCTCAAAGCAGACAAAATGCATATCAGAAAGTTCATATACAAATATGAAATATTTTACTCAGAGATATATATTTTTTCAGTTCCTAACTCAGAAACTACTCACTCTTCTTTTACATACAATTCTCCCATGTTTAGATATCATAGCATAAAATCTTCCCGTTGGAGAGAATCTCAGAGATCCTGTCCATTGACATAACACTCTGGTTTTATAAGCCACAGCATATTAGGAATAGCAAAGTAGAATTGGACTGAGAGAGGAAAGCATTCTGCAGCAACAGGAAGTAAGAGCTTGACAGCATGAGAGAAGCCAGAAAAAATATACCCACGAACACCAAAAGCAGGTTAAGGCTATTTAGTGTCAGGGCAAACAGTCCTACACAAAATAGCCCCATGACAGTTAATATTCATAATAATGACCCTGAGTTGCAAAGGCATAATTAAATTATATTTTGTAAACTTTGTCTAGAAAGTATGAAATATTAGAAATGACTTTCAAAATGTTTACATTTTTAAAAAATGTTTTATTCCCCAGTAGAAGCAAACTTTCAGTTATCTAGAAAACTCACTGATAAGTTTTGAAATTGAAATACTACAATTTCCAAGGAGGCCATATAAATTAAATATTACCATATAATTAAATCTTGAATATAAGAATTGGCTTTGCTCTATTAACACCATAAAAGTTTGGTAAGAACATGACAGTAAAGAGTCACTCTATGGTAATATAGAATCTACTGTTTATTCATAGAGTTGGAGAGACCATTGCTGTGTGAAAGCAAAATATTCATCACATTTCCAGTGCCATCATTCTCTAATATTCTTCAAATTCTTAGGCATGGGTCAAAAACAAAGAAAATCTCAAAGGATCCTACACAAGACCATGTTTTAGTGAGAAGTCAAACCCCAAAATGGGGCAAGAGGACAAAAGCAAGTTTATCTTCTTTCCACTAGGCTATATTCATGTGTTCTGACTCAGAATATATATTCCACAGTTACAGCAAGAAATAAGGATAGAAAAATGCCGTGTTACATGTACATCCTCTAAAAAGAAGACTATGTGAAGGCTGGATAGTCATTGATTGGGGGATTTGGGAGGGAGAATTCATGGCCCATCACAAGATAAGCTTGATTGACATCTAAGGTTGCTTTGGAGATTTTGTGATTCTTCTTATATGACTTCAAGGTCATTTGTAGGTTCAATAGTTTAAGACTCAAGAATATGAAATTATATTTTAATGACATTAGATTAAAAGTGTTAATAAAAATGACTGTAATCATTGGTTTTATTCTAAACGAGAGAAAAAGGAAAGTCAGCATAAGGATTTACGAATGTGTTGTAAAAATAAGCAGCAAAGACTAGATGTCTACAGACTTCACTTCTGTGTTTTTATGCCCTCCTCCCTCCACAAAGGTACCATTCATCACATGACATTTAATCCTTATCATTTCTCAATAACTTGAGAGCAACCTGGGAAACAGGAGCAAAAGTTAGCTGCCTAGAGATTTATATGTTTTTATTTTTTTATTTCATTCTTTTTAGATTGAATGAAGTAACTTTCTTTATGTAACACTATCAATTCAATTCAATAAACTTTTATTAAATTTCTAAGGATGAGGCACTGAATGAAGCACTGGGGACACAAAGACAAAAAAAAAGGGGGGGGGGGAAGTCCCTGCCCTCAAGGGGCTTACAATCTCTTAACAAATCCTACAAAGGACTTTGAGTCCTTTGTAGGACTAAAATGTGGGAAAGGAAGAGTAAAGAAGGCTTATAGGTAACCGATGTTTAGGATCAGGCTGTTAATATACTAGTAGAGTTATTGGACCTACAATTTCACTGCTGCTGACCAGTACTGTATTTTTAAAAAAAACACTTGGTGGACATAGAGTCCTATGGTTGGAGTTCAAAGGTTTCTTAGAGGTCATCTAGTCCTATAATCTTTATTTCACAAATGATGAAACCAGGCCCAGAGATGTTAAGTGATTTGTTCTTAGCCACACAGGCAGTAAGAGAGCCAGTATTTGAACTCAACTCCTCTGACTTCAAATAAAGCCCTCTCTTCACAGCATCCTATTATCCCCCCTAAAACCAGGACAACTCACCTGAAACACATTCCACGATTCTTTTTTTTTTTTTTGTAAGCAAGTTATAACCCTGCAGAAGTGCTTTACATAAGAGAGAGCTGAGGAAATTGTATCTTTTTTTAAAAAGTAGATAAAATTGGCATATTAATGAGCCATGAAATCATAAATATTATCTCTGCTGCCTGGAGGGAAATGTTAATGGGGGAAATAGACCCGAAAAGTGAAGGGCTGCTAGGGATCTGGAAAGGAATTTCTTTAAACAACCCAGAATCATAAAGTATGTATGAACTACTAGGAGGTAAAAGTTAAAACTTGAAAAGAAATGAACAGATAACAAATTTTTCTTCTTTGAGATATGTGATTCTATACCTTGGTAAAAATCAGGGGCCCGTTCTGGCTCAAAGTCCATAAATCCTATGCTCTTAAGTAGTTAATCAATGTAATTTCATTAAGGTCTACCCTTATAGCACTAAGCATTAAAATATAATAATAATAATAATAATAATAATAATAATAATAATAATGATAATAATATGTGTAAATGGTTTGTATTTAGCCACTCAAATCATATTAAGCTCCTCTTTCACATTTTCTTCCTATCTCGGCATTTCATTTAAAATTATTTTTGGTGCTCTGTACTTGGTTCCTTCCTATTTCTCTTTCTTTCATTTCCTTTATCCTCAAGGAATAAGCTCATAACTTGGTTGCTTTCTTTCTTTTATATAGCTCTTTTGTGAGAAAATAGTATCCATGCTCATATACTGAGGCCAGCTCACCCTGCTGCCACATCAATATTAATTCCCCACCTGTTCTGAAAGAAAAATTTCAATGAGTCCCCTTCAAAGATAGGTTCCTTTGTAAACTGAAATGGGAACAAAATAAAGGGGGAAAAAAGAATGAAATATAATTAAAAAAAACAACGAAGGGGAAAAATGGGAAATTAGGCAGATCTATTTCATGTAGTAAAGTTTCAGTTCAAGCAGTATTTAAGGTTTGGACTTGTCCATCTATAATCTTTAAAGTCTTTTTAGCATATATGATTTTAGATAGTACCAAAAAAATAGTACATTAATAAGGTTTACTTAGTAAAAAAAATACCATTTATTAGGCTTTACTCACTTACGTATATTCCCAGATTTCTAAATGATTACTTTATTTAGGCTTTTCAGAGGGTCAACAAGAACTATGGGGAAATTGTCCTCTAATTAAGAATTGGCTTTAGAAGGGACCTTAGGAGTCAACTACCCTTTGATTTAAGAGCCCTTCTAAAAACATCTCCCTGACAGTGGCCATCTAGCTTCTACTTGAAATCCTTCGGTGAGAGCTACTAATGTATCTAGCTTGATTATTTTGAAAATATTTAAAAATTAAAGTAATGTTACAGCAATATTAGCCTTCTGGCTTCTGCATCGCATAAATACATATCTACACACAAATATGAATATTTGCACTATGCACTAAATATTTGCACAACATGCACTAAAAGCATATGTTGATCTATACAAGCATATATATGTATATATGTACTAAAATCATAAAAGATAAGAAATAGCATATTTGTCTCATTGCCTAGAAAAATTGGGGTTTCTCATTACGAAACTTAAGATATTAGACAAATACTATTTGTGTCCGTTTGAAATGGCCTTTCAATTTTTATAAGTACTCATCGCTCTTGGTTATGAGGCCTTTGAATATAACATTAAATTAAATGCCAAACACAGAAATATACAACAGACATCAAGAATTATGCATGAGAGAATAAATCAAATAATGGTCTTATTAAATAGTCTGCAAAGTTCTTTGTTCAATAGAAAGTACTTGAGAAGACTGGAATAGCTACTTTCAAAAGTAGAATCGGCAGAAGGGAATGTACAAGCACGATATCTGCAGTACTTGATATATATGAATAAAATAATATCTGTGTACATCTATGAAACAATAGTAAACCATGAAATTAGGGGTGGGGAAGAAGGCACAAACAAACCAAGAACTTTAAAATGATTCGTACTTAATCAACAAGCAATGATTTTCTAAATGCTTGTACAGGCTTCAAATATGTGTAAGACTTCTTCACAACATGAGAAACATGGAAATAGGTATTGCATGATAGCACATGTATAACCTATATCAAATTGCGTACCATCTCAGGGAAGAAGGAAGAAAGGAAAGGAGAGAGGCAATTTGGATCTTAAAATATGAGAAAAATTGTTTTTACGTGTAATTTGGAAAAATAAAATATTACTAAAAAACACATAAGACTTATGCCAATGCCATAACACTATCCACTATAATGTGAAATTTAATGTAAGACTGATCTCTCTTGGGTCTTATGAATTCAGAGGCTTTTGATAAGAAATTCAAAGGTTTCTTCTTTTCAAACCCCACTTTCCTATTGAAAGTGCCAGAAAGATCTCACTCTGCGGTTTTACAGTTAATAGAAGTCATCCAGAGCATTAACCAAGCACGGACTCTTTGCAAGAAGTGTCCCTAGGCCCAACTTGACATAATACCTTGTTAGAAGAGAATGAAAGAAAATCACATGGGTGATTTCCTATAGTACATGAAAATCAGAAGTTCTTAATTGGGGTCTGTGAACTCATTTTTAATAAAAGACTTTGATAGTATATCAATAGAATTATTTTACCTTGTAATCTTACTTATTTTTAAAATGCATTTTAAAATATTATATTGAAAACATATACATAGACTTCCCCAGACTATCAACAGAGTCCATTACACAAAAAAGGTTAAGAACTCCTGATGTAAATCATCCTTGTAGAGCTCACAATGATAACTTCTGAGCTTGTTACAGTCTTACAAAGGAAAGCCCAGTGTCTTACTAAAAATGGATTCCCTTTCGAGAAAGAACAAGTGAAGTTTTACTGGGGTCTCAATAAAGTCTGCTCTATATTTTGACTCCCTTATACTCAGCTTAAACCAGCTGCTATTTTCAAGGGGCTGAGATCCAATGCTTTAAAAAATTATAATTGAATGGAAAATGTAATACTTTTGTCGTCTATGGAAGGTTAGATAAGGAAACATACTATTGACCAATAAGATTTGATTCTTATATTTTTATTAAAATACATTTCTTTAGGAATTTTAATAGTTAAATTCTGCATAAATCAAATACAAACGTTTCCTTCTTTGTTTCCCCATTTCTCATAAACAGCATGCTTCCGGGAGACTCAGAATTATTTAGATTTCAAATACTATCAGTCCTCTAAGAACTGGTACTTCTATGTTCCCTAAGTAGCCCAATAAACCTCACTAAGCCTGGTTTTGTTTAACATACAAAAACGTAACCCCGGTTCCATGTAACAGCAAGCTTAAAAAGAACTTTTAAACACACACCACAAGATCCATAAGATTTAACAGAGCTTCTGAATCACAGCCGACCAGACAATGTCTGCTATTACTTAAAAGCGGCAGACAGATCATGCAGTCACGGGAAGTGCAACAACACGTCGAAGACCAGAAAAGGTCTCCTAATTGACAGTCAGAATCATTAGCTTGCAAACTGCCCTGGGAAGGAGAAGGAAGTCTCCCTATCTACCTGCCTGCCCAGAAAGGGACTGGCTACCTGTGGGATGTTAGGAACATCCCTTAGCTTTTTAGGTTATTGAGAAGCTGAAGGCTTGCCACCACCTCCAGCGCAAGGTCCCTCTTTTTCATATCTGGTTTGAAACGTTCACCCCCTCAGTCAAACTGCTGGAAGAGAGTGTTTGCTTTTGGTGACACCCCTGGGTGGCTGTTAATACGTTTTCAGAAACTGCCCGGGTTTCTTGTTAGAGAGTTTGGGGTGCCTTGGGAATACAGAGTTGGTTTCACCCATTAAGTAACACCCACCAGGGTTCAGCGACCATCCCTTCCACAGAGAGCCGAAAGAATTCTGGAGGGACACGGTGTAGAAAGGGTGGTGAGAGCCTGTCACATGTGATCAGAGAATTCAGAAGTCACAGCAGAGAGTCTGATAGGAGGACTCCGAGTTTTCTTTTTCCTCCTGTCACATACTTGCTGCTCCCGCCCAGTAAGGGGCTTCCCAGTGCCCACTGGCCTCTTTCAGCCCACAAGAATAGACCTCGGGACTCACCTTTGTGTGCTTGACCTCCAGATTCCTAATGGGATGAGGCAAGGGAGGCATCTTCTTGTCGGGCTGCCCGTTCTCCAAGGTTCCATTGGTCGTGGCCATGACCCCGTCTCTTTCTCCCCTTCCAGTCTTTCCTCTCTGCTAGTGTCTGCAACGTCCCAGCTCGGGAACTGATGGATGCGCCTCAGAGTGTGACAGCTCCCAGCGCCTGTTTTATGAGGGACTCCACGCCTCTTGGCTAGAGGGGGCTGCTCTAATTGGTTTCCGGAGGAGACCCCGCCCCACTACACCACCCCCGCCATCCCTTTCTGGAACTCGAGTCCCCCTCCCTCCTTCTCTCGCTTCACTTCTGGGGCAGCCCAATGCAGGCTGCTGCTTGCGCGGCGTGGTGTAATACGCCTTTGGGACGGGTAGCGCAGCCGGACCGGACTCGGGGAGAGCTCCAGTCCCATTTCCAAGTGTCGAAAAAGCTGGTCCTACTCCTACTCGCAGGGGGGAAAGCTCCCACGAACCGAGTCCCCTCCACTCTGCCTTAGGAAAAAACTTTCCTTTCCTTCCTTCTCCGGAAGCCCCTCAGCTTTGAGAGCTGGGATGCTGTCTTCAGAGGAGAGGAGGGGGCAGACGGCAGTCGCAGTGGTTCTGTTTCTCTAGGAGGAATGATCCCTCTGGAAAAAAAAAAAAAGCAAGCTGATCTCAAAGTCCGTAAAGCACCTGTTCTCCCTCCTCTCCCAGCCTTCCTGGTCCTCACATTTAATGGGCTAGTCTAAGGAGGGGACCTAAAGGCGCACAGTGACTATTCAAAGCGGTCTTAACTCCGGGGCTGGGAGGCAGTGATGCAAAAGGGTAATATGCGTGTTAAATTCACTGTTTACCCTCGCGTATCCTACGAGGGGCGGAGAGGGAGATCCGAGGAAGAACCAAAACATGAATTGAATGCTCTTTAGTGGCAGGAATAAGTGAATTTGTTTCTCGAACTCCAGGTGTCCCCATATCCCATGGCTGTCTAGTGGGAAAGCCTGAATCAGAGTTCGTCCTGGCATTTCTGAGAACATCAGTGCAAATCTCCAACAAAGTCAGTGCTGATTTTCTCGAGCAGGAACCATGCTTTTGAAATTCCCCATTTTGCAGGTGGTTAAACAACTAAGCCAGAGCCCCTGTCTAAGTTCCCTTCCCCATCAAAAAGCATGGCTCCTGGCAAGTGACCCAGAAAGAGGGTAATTACGATGACCTTGTTTTTTCATGAAATTGCCCCAAGGTCAAGGACCTTTCCCAACCTACAGGAAGGAGCAGGGCCTTTTTCTTTCCCATTTACCAGCTTGGACCACTACCTACCGGACAGGACGAGAAATGAGATGCAGTGGTTTGTGTATTTCCGAGGGGACAGACTCGATCTTTTCTCACAACATTAACCAGTCCCAGTGGGGATACCTGTCCTTTTAACTCTTTGAGGCTACAGGTGTGACACTTGTTTTATCACCAGGTCCATTAATTTATTTTTATTTTTATCTCTAGCCTGTAGTCTGGCTTTGTGGGTAAGTATGAGTTATGTCTAGTGTGTCTGTTTTACTTTGAATAATACAGGGTATCCCAAAAGTTTTATTGCAGTTTGAAGCTCCCAAATCTTCCCTAAAACTTTTGGGGAACACTTTTTTTTCTGAGAAATGCTGAAAATTCTTTTTTCTATTAGCTGTCTAGTCCATCCCATTAGGAAACAGCAAATTATTCTCATTTTACATATGGAGATTAGAGTGTGAGCTAATGGAGATTGTGGGATCTTTAAGAGCAGGGACTGTTTTTTGCCTTTCTTTGCATCTTGAACACTTAGCATGGTTCTTGATACACAGAGAGCACTTAGTAAATGTTTCTTGACTTGAATGTAAAGCTACTGAGGCCCAGAGAGATCAGGTGATTTGCTCAAAGCTACACTCTTAGTGCTTTCTATCTGATGAATTCCTACCTATCCTTTATAGCCTTCCTGATCCCTCAGTGAGTAACAAATGTTTTCTCCTTAGTCCTCATGTTGTTTTGCATCTCTGTAATGCATTATAATGTATAATTTCACATTATGATTTTTCTGTCTATAGACTGTAATTTCCTTGAAGGGAGGGACTATAGAATTTTTGTCTTAGTATCACCAGCACCTAGCACTGACCTGTAACTAACACATATTGGGTACCCAGTAAATACTTGGTACATTTCACCTTGTGCTTGCCATACTTCTCTGTAGCCTATAAACTACATCAAGACAAGAATTGTATTTTATCTAAGAGCTAGTATTTATGTAATGCTTTAAAGCTTATAAAAGCACTTTACAAATATTATTTTATTTGGTCCTTACAATAACTCTGGGAAGTATGTGCTCTCTCTATTTTACAAATGGGAAAATTGAGGTTGAGAGGTTAAGTGACTTATCCAATTATATATTGGAGTAAGTAAATGTTTGAGGCATTTGATCTCAGGTCTTTCTGGCTATATGTCCACCATTATATTCACTGCACCACCTAGCTTACTCTGCTTCTTGTAGGATGTTTTTTTTTCTTTAAATAAATATTTGTTTGAAATGAACACAAATTAAAACCCTGGTCTTCTGATACCGTGTCTGGTTTTACATGCTATTCAACCATTTGATTGTTCAAAGGACTCTGATATCTGGAAATTTTTCTTTGTATATGAACTCTGAAAGAAAGGGGCTATGTTCAATCCTCAATTTAATGAAATCACTCTCTTTTACCTACATCAGTGGAAGAAATCTATTGGCATGTATAATCCAAAGCAACGTATAATAGAAATAAGAGATTTGCCTGCCCATTACACTTCTGAGATCTAGTTCTAACTGATTTGAAGGTCTAAACATAGTGAGGATGACTAAATTTGGAGTAATAGCCTGCTGTTTCCTTGCTAAAGTTTGCCACTGCCTAAGCCTACATTGTTTTCTCTTTGTCTGTCTATCCTTTTCTCTGTGCCTTTCACACTGTAGGGATGGGCTGGAGGTATAGTTTGACCTTACTTTCTTGCTAATCAGTGTGTGGGGCCCCAGGTTCTAGAACTATGCAAATAATTTTCAGTTTTGCGGATAGCTAGGGATTAATGTTTATTTGGCAACTCTGGAAACTAAACTACCAGTTCCTATTTCTGTCATTTTCTGCAGCTATTAAAAAGGGTCATCAGTTCAATATATACTGTTCCAACAGTCATCTGGTCAGGAATAGGATTTCTTAATCAATCAATCAATCAATCAGTCAATCAAAATTACATATTTAATTGCCTTTTGTATACCAGTCACTGTGCTAGATTTAATAATACTAGTATTGTGAATGAAATGTTCAGTTGTTTTTCAGTCATGTCTGACTTTTCATGACCTGATTTGGGATTTCCTTGGCAAAGACACTGTAGTGATTTGCCAAGTCCTTCTCCAGCTCATTTTACAGATGAAGAAACTGAGACAGACAGAGTGAAGTGACTTGTCCAGGGTCTCAGTTACTAAATGTCTGAAGCTGGATTTGAACTCAGAAGATGAGTTTTTCTGACTCCAGGCCCAGTACTCTATCCACTGCACAATCTAGCTGAAACAATACCACCTATAAAGAGTTTATATTCTAATTTTAACATAAGAAAAATACTATTGACTAATTAAATTGCTAAAATTTCTGATGATCTTACTTTTAAAAATATGTTAAAATATATGAAAGGTGAGGAAGTCTATATTTGTGATTTCATTGCTGCAAGAACTCCACAGTGTGGAAATTCCCTCCACCAGTACAGATCAAGAATTCCTGTATAACTCTGGGAGGCACTTGAGAGGTTAAATGACTTCCCAATATGTTTAAGAGGTAAGACTTTTAACTCTAGTTATTTCTGACTTCAAGATAATTCCTCTATGGACTTCAAAACACATAATCTCTCAATGATTTTACAATCTTGGTAAACTAAGTGTCCCATGTGCATAGTTTATTCCTGTGTTCTGCAGTCTGGAGTGATAAATAAAAGGCAAGAAGTAATAGAGTGACACCCTAGGTCTTTGAGGGCCTTGTCTTCCCTTTGGGTTTATAGCTTCCATAGAACTTAGAGGCCCTCAAAGTTGATGTAGGATGAAACCATTCCCAGAGAAGGTCTCTCTGCAAGATTAGCCTTGGGAGTCCAGAATATACCCTTAAGCCACAGTACATATAATAGGCACTTAATAAATTTTTATTAATGATGTCCATGTTAAAAATGGAAGATTCCACATGGAAACTTGAGCCATCTTGTTAATCTATTTCTTGGTTTGGGAAATTTTTGAATAAATGATATCACTGTTGTTGTTATTATTATGTTCTTTTATTGTTTTCCTCCTCTAGATTTTACTTTCCTTGAAGGGAACAACTCCCCCCCTCACCCCATCATTCATCATGCTTATAGAAGTATAATCCAGAAAGCAGTTAAAGCAGAAAAGGAATTTAGAAATCTTGACCAAATTAAAGTCAAGAAAACTGAAAGAGGCTAAAATGAGAGGTTAAAAATGAGTCTAAGAAGCTTGAATCAAAGTCATAAAGGCAGAAAGTAACAGAGCATAGATTTGAACCCAGATTCTCTTCCAAATATACAGGGAAGTGTCCAGAAGAGGAAAAATACTCTAGACATGCCAGGTATTATTATTGGCAATATTGCTTTGTTTTTAATTATAAAAACAGAAGAAATGTCCAAACATGTAAATCTGAGGAGTGCTTGGCCAAGGCTATTATTATACCCACAAGTCATCCAGTAATTCTACCTTTCAAAGGACATAATATCAGATGCTCAGACTTCTGGGAGAGAGGGAGGTCACAATAGGAAGCTGAGAAGGAAAAATGTTCTTGCCCTCAACAATTCTACAAATGCTCAGTCCCAGATTTAGGTAGGGGTGAAAGCTATGCTGGTCCCCCCAATAATTCTTAAGTCTTATTTTACCTCATTGGACCTTTTGGACAAGTTTTTTTCTTTTCTTTCCAAGTGAATCATTAACTTCCTTCAACTTTTTTCTAATCCTAGGATCCCCCATAGTCAAAAAATATTTTAATGTCCACCACAGATATGAGCCTACAACCAAATGAATAAGAAACAAAGAAAAACAGTATGCATGAAACATAATCAAGAATATCCATAAATGACAAGCTCTCAAACAATTCATAGAATTTACTAAATGAAGCCAAAAGAACCCTTAAATCCTGAAAATAATTATGTAAAACAGCAGAGAGGTACCAAATAAAAAAATAAAGATTTCGCACATTAATTTTAACAAGTAAACACTATTTTTTGGTTCAGAATTGGGATTTCATTGATGTACAGAACTCCTATTAAGGAAACCACCACAACTAAGGCAGATCGGTAGTTCTTCTGCAATCTTAAAGGATTATTTGAGAAAGTAAGGGATGTTTCCAGAGTCAAGAGCCAAAACTGACAGAGGTGAGATTAAACTCTAGATTTACTGCCTCCAAAGACAGCCATCAATCCTGCCTCTTACTATTTGCATTTAGCATGAACTTTTATGCTAGTTGATAATAACATTTTCCTCTATATAGTTGTAATTTACACATTTATTGTTCTTTTAATTCTGTATGACCCATCCCCACTCTGCATCACCTGCTTAGTCTCCCCCTTTTTTGTGTGTTTTTCATATTCATCACTCCTTAGGCCACAATAATATTCTATTATATCACTGTACCAGTATGCACCAATTTATTTAGTCATGCCCTAATCTTTTAGCACATAGTTTGTTTCCAATTTCTTGCTATTGCTATAATGAATAGTTTTGTTCAAAGAGATTATTTCATTCTTTCACCAGCCTTTTTATAGTATAAACCGAAACTGTAGCCTCAAAGGGGGCAGGTATCTTGAGCATAACTTTTATTGTATGATTTCAATAGTTGTATAATTTGTTTTCCAAAAGGGTTCAATTAATCAACAAATATTTGTCAAGCACCTACTTTGCATGTGAACCAATCCATGCTTCCATCAGCAACAAATTACTGTGCTTATTTTCCTAAATGATTGGCTGACTTTTGTTATTTTTTACCATCTTTGTCACTTGGTTGAGTACATCAGAACTGCCTTAATTTGTATTTTGCTGATTATTAGTTGTTGACAATTTTAAAAAATTAGTTTCCTGTACATGTAATTTGACTATGTTTTCACTGGACTAATTCTTATTCTTAATATTTGTGACAATTTTCTCTAGTTTTGATGTTAGTCTTTTATCAGAAATGTTTAATTCAAAGACTCCCCCCAGTTTGTAACTTTTCTTGACCAAATGTCTTATTGGGATAAAAAAATTCTTATTATTATTTGATAAAAATAACCTATTTTTAAAATTCTTTCCACTGCAGAACTTCCCCTATATTTATAGTTGTCAGGAGATATCTTGGCAATTATATTGATTTTAAAATTTTATTTTATGTTTAGTTTTGTGGGTGTGTTTTTTTCTTTGTGTGGCTCTCTCTCACTCTCTTGTGTGGCTTCAAATCTCTTATTTCCTTCAAAACTCTGCTTAAGCACCAGCTTCTACATGAAGCTTTTCCTGATTTTTCCTCCTTACTGAATGTTAGTGCCCTCCTTATTAAAAATATAATTTGTATTCATTTTGCATACCACTGATTTATGCACACACTGTCTCCCCTAATACTATTTGAAGCTACTTGAAGGCAGAGACCCTTTCATTTGTTTTTTATACTTCTAGAACCTGTCATTATAGAATGTAAATCTACTAAATGGTTGTTGATATATAGATTATATTACAATCTGGGTTCAAATGTTCCACGATTTGTTTTCTGAAAAAACAAACAAACAAACAAACAAACAAACAACAACAAACAACCTAAAAACTAAAGCTGAAACTAAATTTTGATGAAAGGCAAAGATAAAAAGAGAAACCAAATGATCCTACAGGAATTCCATTAATTTCTGCTTTTAAACTTGTTGGTATATTTAGGAGACTGCTGGCATCTGTATCAGAAAACAAAAAAACCAAAGGTAAATGAGAACCCATTTCTCTCTGACTTATTTTGAGCCAGACCCTCCCCTTTGTAGAAGGCAAGACCTCTTGTAGCCACCATCTCTCTAATTTTGAATCCTCTGGTTATATTCTTTCCCACTCAGCTGCAATCTCCACCCTTTATAATATAGTCTCTGAAGGTTCAGTATTGATCCTGATGGAAAAGTGCGCCCTCTTCTCAAAGATAGCTCTCACTCACCTCAAATAGAAAAACAGCCATTTTGATAGTCACAAGGAGTTTCAAGATGCATTGAAACTGATCTCAGGAAGGGCTGGAGTATGAGTAATATCAGATTAGTGAACAGAAGGAAGGGGCAAAGGCCAGGATTGGTTGAGTGCTAATAAACCTTGATGTGGGCCCTTTGGTGGTTGAGGGCAGATTGCTTAATCTTAGTTTCTTTTGGCTTTAAAGTGGGAATGATTATACCACTGAGGTGACTTGAGGCAAATTTACCATTGGTTCATGTGAAAGCCTGTGTCGATGAGGTCAAAATCCTCAAAGGAGTATCCATAAAGTGGACTTCATTTTTAATAGGGGCTTTTGCACATGTTCAAGCTTGACTTGAATAGGGAGATGCTATATTGTTTAATATTCACTGCAAATTAATATTTATTACATCCCCACAATACACTATCCTAACTTATTGTCCTGAATGAACCCACAAACTAATCTATTTACTTTGTGTATTCATTGATGCTTAAACCGGAGACAGAGGCACTGTTCTGGCCCAATGGCTTATCATCAAGTAAGGAAGATTAGTCAATTAACATATAACAAAGGCAATGAGAAAGTAGATAGTCTCAGAGGCACTAGGTTAAAGGCTCCTCTTCTCAAGTTTCCTTCAGCTCACTTTCTTTTTCCCGTGGTCTGTATGCTCCTTGTGAGTAAAGATTGTTCCATTCTCTACATTTCTTTCCCTAGCATATAGCACTTAGCAGGTGCTCAATAGATGCTCGTTGATTATCCTTTCTATCCCTATGGGAAGACATTTGGTAGAAATTCTTGGTAAATTAGTGAAGAATCGATGATGTAAATTTCTTTAGACAAGAACAAAAATGGAAGTCCAAGCAAAAGGGAAAGATAAGAGTGTCATGTATGACAAGCTTTAAGACCACTAGTGTAGCGGTGGGGGAGAGGGAAAGAGAAAGGGATTGGTAAAAAATCTGGTGGTAAGAGTGGAGCCTAGGAGTCTGCATCTTCAGTTGTTCTGGATTTTTGGCTCTTTCTTCATCTAATTTAATGGTTGGTGGTTTAAAAAGGGCACACACTGCACCCTTAACCAGGGCCTAACTGTCTTGCGAATGGCATGCTATTGGTCAAGACAAGAAATATAAGAGTGTGGAAGGATCTTTGGAAAACCGTCCCTCCTATTGGAGAAACAACTTGGATACCATTTCCTTTTGATGGTGGGATGATGAATCCAAAAGGTTGTATATGAGGTAAAGCACATTTTTATCATCATGACATCACTGTTTTAAATTTAACAGAATATACTGGGTATGCCCCATTTTATTCTGTGGCAAGTGAAATGAAGGCTGGGGTGGGGTTAGTGTTTTTAATTCACTGAGTATAACTAGGACAGGATGACCAGGCCTTTGTCCCAGGGTGCCAATTTTAGAGGGCACTAACAGTACTTAGAGTCCTTCAGCATCATGGAAACAACAGAAGTTAGCACCTTGTTAGCAAGCATGATTAATTAAAACAGAAAGTTAGTAGATGGCAGCTGGACTGAGTTTCACTCTTTCTACCTCTGTCCTATCCCACTGTCTCCACAGCCAACTTAGAAATATCCTTATGTTAGTATCTGTTGCCTTACAATAAAATAGTGTATCTCCCTGAACCCTCAGCTAAATTTGCTTTTCGGATTGCTTTCCTCTATTTGTAGTATTTTTTTAACCCAGGTGGAAAAATTCCTAGCCATGGATCTGATAATGCATGAATAAAATACTTTGACAGTGAAACTTCCTTTTAGATTCAGGTGGTGTTTTTATTCCAAGGAAACACAAAGTACTCTACACATAATCTTCACTTGATGGTATTCAATGTCTCCTCAAATTAGGTCTTGGGAATCCTATCTTCCTATTGAAATCCCAAAGCTCAGAAAGGATTGGCACCTCAACAAGCATCAACCAGCAAATGAGAGTCATGAAAACTCTAAGTTGATGCTTTAATGGTCAAATTGCACTCTATCTAAGAAGTAGTCTCTGTGATACTTTGTAAGTTGCCACTGTTACTTTTGTAATAGAAATCAGATTTTACCTCAACACATGTACTGTTTTGGTTTTTTTTTTAATTCGAACTGCCACAGAACATTTCCAGTGACAAGAAAGCCAGTTTTCTAACTTTCCAAAACTCTCAAAATTCATGAATTTTGAATATTGAAAAAGACTCAAATCTTTGGGGGGTTTGAGTTCAATTTACTCCTGACAAAACTTCTAACTTCCTGGTTAGAAGGAAAATAGCTTAAAGGGACTTATTAAAAAAAAAAAAGGCTCACGAGGATTCTTGGACATGAAGTGGCTTTTACAGAATAGAATTGTGCTGAGTTAAGTGTAAGGGAATCAGAAACACACATATTAAATTTCCCTTGAAATACACATGGGTATAAAAATGACGGGAAAAGGGGCTTAGCAAGATGCATTTTGCCAAACCCCAAAGTTTCAAAAATAATTTGCGAGGGTTAAGGTTTGGCAAACCGCTACCAGGTTCTTTTTCTCTCCAAAGCAACAATGTTTTCTCTTTGCTCCTTTACTGATTCCAAGAAAGTAGCATCAGTCACTGGAAAATTGTCTTTCAAATCTTTGTTTTACATATATCTTGAAGTTCAAATTTGTGTTTTCACCAGGTTACCTTTTTTGTTGGGGGAGGGAAACGGGATTATGTTGCAGTGTATAAGCCACTAAGGCATTGCTCTTGAGGTTTTTTTCAGTAAACGGAAACATTTTCCAGAAAAATATATGGTCTTATATGTTGTACTTAGGGCACAATTTAATGTAAGTGTATCTCTACGTATTGTCATCATGTTTTGAAGACTTTACTGATAGTAATTAGTGTTAAAACATACATGCTGACTTTGTACCTTTTAGTTTTATAGATCATGTAGCCTTTTTATGTTTGTGATCATTTTCAGAATTTAGTTTTAATTGCATGTTAACATGAATGCAAATGAATGTATATTATAAACAATAAGAAAAATCTGCTCATGGGCCGTAGTTACAATCTTTTTTTCTGTAAGTATAGAAGGAATTGAGTGTAATCTTTTGATTAAGAAACAAAATGTAAAACTCAAAGGTAATCACACATTTCACTGGTTTAACATGAGTTTTATTATTGTACATTCATATCAATCTTTTATCCGCCAAGTTCACTTTATTTGCACCTGCTCTCAATTTCACATTTTAGCCTAGTATTTGTACATTGCAGTTCTTCAATTAGCCACTAGATGTCATGTGTCAGAATCGCGTAGGAAATTGGCAATGAAACTGGTTCTAGCTGGACTCTTCAGGTAGTTTTCAACTTAAAACAAGTTGTGTTCCTAAAGTTTATTTGTAAGTTGGTTCTTGAAAACTGGACCATATTATTCTAAGGAAACTATATGATGGATTTGGCTCATGAGCCTTATTTAATTCAATGTGGCTGAAATGCTGCAGATTTTTGATGAAAAATACTAAAAATCAAAACAATAGCAACAAACAAGAAACCCAACCCCACTACCAACAATCCTGATACTGCCGTAATAATTGTTTGAAAGACATGCAATTTCATTATTGTTCATACTCTCTCCTCAAATACAGAGAGTAATTCCTTTACTATGTCTTAGTACCATGTCGGGGAAGCTGTGGCACGAGTGCTGGGGTTCCCTCTCTCGACAGCACCTGAAGACATTTTTTGCATGCCCCATCATTCTGTCCAGCCTTCCATTGCAAGCATTTCCTCCTTCCACTGTCTGGGCTAATGGGGTTGGGGGTCACAGGCTTCACTTTGGGCACAGAAGCTCAAAACATTCGCTAGTGCTGCTCTGCTTAGTACTTGGCTTCACAAGCTGTCTTGGCTAAAAAAAAATAATCATCTTGTAGCTGGGCCTTAGATAAACAGTTCAGTGTCTAATGTACATTTTTAGTGTTTCATGTTCTATAGAATTTTCAGAGTTTCTGCTTTACTGTCTTTGGCTTCAGGAGCCTAGAACCACCCTCTTGCTACAATGTTGTATTAGAGAAAGACTATAGCAAAACCAGTAATAGTTGTGTTTTCTACTTCTACACCACCCCGTCTCAACCAGGTGACTAGTCAGTACGGGGCACAGAACAGATACTTAAATGTTGGAAATGCATTGAATAAAAAGTTTCCTTTTGAACTTTTCAAATATTGTCACTCAGGCAACATCTATATCCAAAAGGGCCATATAAAGATTAAATCATGACTAATGCCCTAAACAACAATAGAAAGACTTTGTTATCTTCTTCCAATTTGGGCAATAACTGTGTTATGGCTCAGTTTCTCTCTTATGCTTTGATAATCTCAAAATAAATAAATGGGCTATTTATCTGTGAGGTTAACTATCATAACATTTTAGTAAGGGACTTCAAAGATCTAATATTCATTTTCCTCATTTTATAGATGAGGAAAACAATGCTCAGAAATATCAAATGATTTGCCACAGAACTGCAACTAAAATCATAACTTTGACACTCATACCTCAGTTTTTTCCACAACATTTTGTCATTATTTATGATCTAAACATAGATGCCAAAGAACTATTCTTGCTTATGTCTTTTAAGTAACAAAGGGTTAATCTTGAATAATTAAAGAATTATGTGTGATATGAAAAGATTTATTGAGTGCTTTGTTTTCAGCATTGTATTAGGTGTAGAGAAGTATAAGAAGTCCTTGTCTTCAAGGAGCTCACAGTACAATTGGGGAGACAAAACATATTCACATGAAACAAATAATGAACAATAAAAGGCAATATGCAATTAAGTACCAAATGACATATCATATTCAACAAACGTTATAGGAGCTTAGAGAGAGGTAGACCGTTTAGATGTGTAAAGGTTGGAATAGTCACAGAAGCTTATACAGATAGGTAGGAATTTGATTGGGAAGAGATACATTATAGAAAGAGAAAACAAAATGAGTGGAAGCATAGGGGCAAGAATGAACACAGATGCTTATTTGATTTTAGGACAATGAGAATGATATTATTGAAGTAAAGTTGGGGGTAGAGTAATAGTTGTCAAATAAGACCAGTTAAGTATGATAAGGCAAAATCATGGGTGACCTCAAAAGCTAAGCAGAAAGTTTTAACTTGCTAACATAGGGAGCTGTTGTAGGTCCTGAACAAGGGCCTAAAAGTACTATCAATCTTCCTTGATCTGCCATGTCAAAATTAACCTTTGTCACCTTGGACTTCATAAGGGTAAAGAGAACTTCTCTATCACATTTATTATGTATTAGCACTTAGCACAGATACTGGCACATAATAGGTGCTTAATAAATTTTTGTTGGTTGATTGACTATTTATAATAGCTCTTTATACATTTGCCATCTTCCTTGACCAGACTTGGTTCTAGAAGAGCAGAGATTGTATCTCACCTGCACAATATTGATCTTGTAGTATGAGCAGCAAATAAATGTCGGAATTTGGATTTATAGTAATTGTGTAGGAGGAGTTGTGGGACATGACTATAGAAAGGAATTAGGGAGGGAAGCTAGTAAATTATTCTACTTATACTAATAACATTTATGTAATGTTTAAGGTTTTTCAATTATAAAGATGTTTTGTTTTACCAATTATATGTAATAACAAATTTCTACATGTTTTCTGAATTTATATGACCTAAATTGCCCCCTCTCTCTCTCTTCCCTCCCCCTTCCCAGAGCTGGAAATAAATTTAATAATTCAATCTGGGTTAAACATATATTAAATGCAAAAAAATATTTCCATATTGTTTATTTTTGTGAAAGAACAATCATATAAAACCAGAACCCCCAAATAAAAACCCAAATAAGCTAAAGTGAAAAAATCATATACTTTGATCTGTAATCCAATGAAAATTGTTCTTTCTCTAGAGGTGGATAGCATTCTTTGTCATAAGTGTCTCAGAATTGTCCTGGATCATTATATTGCTGTTAATAGCAAAGTCTATCACAGTTGATCATACCACAATATTACTGTTACTGTGTATAATATTCTCCTGGTTCTGCTTATTTCATTCTGCATCAGTTCATGTAGGTCTTTCCAGCTCTTTCTGAAATCATCCTGTTCGTCATTTCTTATAGCACACTAGTATTCTGTCACCATCATATATCACAATTTGTTCAGCCATTCCCTAATTGATAGAGATCCCTTCAATTTTCAATTCTTTTCTGCCACAAAAGGGCTGCTATAAACATTTTGGCACAAGTAAGTTCATTTCCCCCTTTTTAGGCTCTCTTTGCGATTCAGACCTAGTAGAAATATTACCGGATCAAATAGTATTCATTGTTTTATAGTCCTTTGGTCATAATTCCAATTTGCCCTCCAGAATAGTTGGATCAGCTCATAATCATACCAGCAATGCATTAGTGTCCCAATTTTGCCACATTCCATCCAAATGTTTTAAGTTTGGCAAGGCACTTTACAGACATCTCATCTGATCTTCACAATATACCTAGGCGGTAGATGCTATTATTTTGCTCATTTTACAAGTGAACAAAAGTTGGGAGAGGTTCAATGGCTTGCCCAGGGTCATAAATGTCAGAGGTAGAATTTGAATTCAGTTTTTCAAAATACAGAATCCAACACTATCTTCTATGCCAAGCTGTTTCCCACTATGTTAATTCAAGAATAAGGTGATCACTTCTATAGGGTGGTGATATTGGTAATGGAGATAAAGGGAAAGATGTGAGAGTCATTTAGAAGAAACAATCAATATTATTTGGCATTTAAGGTAAAAAAAATAGGCAGCTAGGTGCAAAGTAGATAGAATGCTGGGTCTGGAGTTCATCTAAGAGTTGTAGTACCTGAATTTTAGAGGCAGTTAGGTGTCATAGGTAGACACAGCGCCAGGCCTGGAGTCAGGGAGACTCAGCTTCCTGAGTTCAGATCCAACCTTAGACACTTTCCAGCTGTGTGATTCTAGGCAAGTCACTCAACCCTATTTGCCTGAGTTTCCCCAGCTATAAAATGAACTGGAAAATTAAATGGCAAACCACTCCAGTATCTTGGCCAGGGAAATCAGGTCATGAAGAGTCAAAACTGAAAAACAACCAAACAAAAATAAAAATATATTGAACAAGATTAAGGGGCTTGTTTACCTTTCTGATTAAAAAGCAAATGAGGCCAAGTTGTAGTCAGTATTTTCTCCAGAATCAGTCACAGAATCGAGAGACAAAATCAGTTAATTAATAAATCAGCAATTAATAATCAGTTAATTAACAAATATTTATTAAATGCCTACTAGGTGCCAGACATTATTAAACACTGGGACTACAGAGATAAAAAACGGAATATTTCCTTCTTTCTAGGAGATTCCATTCTAATGGAGGGGACAACATATACATAAATAGGTATATACATTATGTTTCTATGTAATAGGGGGATCGGCCAATGAGGGACTAGTCAGAATATATGCAACAAGTTCTGTCTGGTACCCTACATGGAGATTTGGCAAGATTGCTTCCAAGAATGCCTAATGGAGAAGACTAGACCCCCAGCAAAGGTATCCTCTGACTGTATTTTGTCTTCTTACTACATAATAATCAAAAGCCTTTTAATTGACTGCTGAGCCTAAATTGTATATATACAATAGGAGAGGAAGTGACTCTTTTACATGGAAGTTTTCAAGTGAGGTGAAGGAAATGCTATGGGCCTCTGGGTGGGGGCAGAAGTAAAGTGGAAGGTCACAGCTGCCTTATTTCCCCACCCATCCAGAATGTAGCTATGATCACATTGAACTTCAGTTTCTTTTATCTCTTTGTGTTTATTCTTTTCTGCTCTCAAGTCATGAATATCAGGGACGGAATGGTCCACGGCATGAACTTGTGATTTTAGAAAGCTCGGAAGAGCCAACAAATATCTTTAGCAACCAGAGCAAGTAGCAACAAGTAGCCCAGTCACGTGAGGTACCAACCTGCTTGACCTAGCCTAGCAGCGAATTCAACCTAGCAGCTCAGATACTATGCCTCATTTGAAAGGGAGCAACTCATCCATTGTGCTATGCCATGATCAGAAGTAAAATTTGTGAGGACTCTGTGAATGGTTTAGAAAAAGACTCCTAAAGCAGAAATGCACTATCCTCTTATGTCCCCCTCCCACCAATAGGGCAGAGCAGGCTAATTTGTGTCTACTCTCCTCAGGAACAGTGGGTGCTCAGAGGAAAAAGCAAACCTTATTGTATGGAGAGAAGGTACTTTGAGCATTGTTATTCCTTTTCAGTTATTATTCCTCTGTAAAAGTCAGTGGCTGTTAATTGGTTGCTTGATATTGGGGAGACATTAAGTGGTTAAGTGATTTGGAGGGGGACTTACTGAATGGGGGCTTATGAAGATATTAGAAACATCCTCCCTTCCCCCATTATCCCAAAACCCTTATGGGGAGAAGTAGAAGCTGCCCTCCAAGGGACTCAATCTGCTTGTTTCAAGTGTAGGTTCAGACAGTGTGCCCAGGGGGCCAATACTACATATACAAAATGAAATTGAGGTAGTTTGTGGAGGAATATTACTAGTAATGGCTTGGTGGGGGATCAGAAAAGAAAGGGAAGTCATTCCCCAAAGGAACACCTTTGTAAGACACTGGACAAATGGTTATGCAGCCTTTCCTTGAGGACTGCTGATGAGGGGAAGCCACAACCTCAGGATAGATCATTCTGCTTTGGGACAGCTGTAATTGTTGGAAAGTTTTTTTTTTCCTGAAATCAAGTCTAAATTTGCTTCTTTGCAACTTCCAGTCATTTTTCTTGGTTAGTCCCTCTGGAGCCAAAGAACAAATCTAATCTCTTTTCCACACAAATACTTTGAAGGCAGCTGTCATGTTTCCCTTGAGTCTTCTTTTCTCCAGGCTTTAGCCTATATCTTTAGCTATTTCAACCAATCTTCGGATGTAATGGACCTGAGGCTCTTCTTGACCACCCTGGCTGTCCTCTTCTAGATGCTTATCACTGTCCCTCCTAAATCAGAGAACCCAAGATTGGACACTGAACTACAGATGAAATCTGATGAAGGTTGAGTGCAGTGGTTTATTGCCTACCTATTCCTAGGAGGTATGTTCCTTTTTAATGCAACCCATCATCCCATTAGGTTTTTTGGCCATCTCATCACACTTTGGATTTCTATTGAATTTATAATCCCCTTATGTCCCAGATCACACTATCTAACCATGCCTCCTCCATCCTGTATTTGTGATGTTGATTTTTAAAAACACAATTACTATATGAAGTAATATGTAACTTCAATTACTTTTTGAAAAATAAATAAGTCCTCTTTTGCCCCAATTCTCAACTCCTAGTTCCTTAAGAGGCACTCTAAAGAAACTTAAGAGTTTCTAACCAGTCCTCTCATACTGGTTAGCTTAATGATGCCTCCTTAAACCACACCAAAGTTCATTGGTGGTAGAATCTACTGAAGACATTGATGCTTAAGAAGAAAAGTCTTTTTAAACTATGAATTTTCAAATAAAATATATTGACTGGACATGAACTAACGTTAGATTTTCTAATCATACCCCATACAGAAAGAATAATAAAGTGACTTCCTCCTCTCCCTTTGAGAAGTTATTTTATAATAATAAACATTAAGTATAAGAGAGGCAGACACCTAAAAGCATGAATCAGTGGTCTGGAACACTTTGATCTCTAAGATAATTGTTTCTCTAGACCTTTCTCATCTTTAATACCATCAACTAACGACTTCCTCTTTGATACATTTGTAACTGAAGGAATCTTTTTTCCTCTCTTCCCTATCAACAACAACAACAAAAAATATTTGTTTCCAGGTGAAAAAGCACTGCAAAACAACAGAGTCATTGTTAAGTTATTAGAGAAAAGTAACTTTATAATATCAGCCTTAAACTCCAGCAGTTAATGAAGGGCAGTGGTTTATAGGAAAACAGACTGAACTCCAAACTGTCCTTTTATATCTATTACTGTTTATTTAGCTAAGTAATAACTTTGATCCAAACCTCTGAGTCTGGAAGCTAAGGCTGGTCCTTCTTGGAATTTGTGAATCTGAAAACCTTTTGGCAAAGTAGATGTGGGGTGGGAAAAGAAAACTGCTGGAATTCTGCAGGCTTCCTCCCATGTGGGATTTGTCCTAAACCCAGGAGTCTTCCTCTCTTCCCCTACACACCCATCATCTCCGAAAGACTCAGAAACCACTGGTTCCGTCCGGTTGCACCTGCAGAGATTTAATTGGGAAATTCTTCCTAGAGGGAGGAGAACCACATAATGGCCTGGGATTGGTGGGGTAGGTGAGCAGCATGTGGGAATAGATTTAAGCTGGTGATGATAATGCAAAGTGCAGAAATCTTATAAAGACTGAGAGGAAGCAGCTCCCCAAGGCCAGAGAATTACTGACCAGTTAAAGTGACAGAACAGATGGCTTAAAGAAGTGTAGTTTCTGGGGTGAAGGTGGTATATATTTGGTTGTAATTTTGTATTCCCCTAAAGTTTATCTATCAACTTGACATTACTTTTCTTATTAATCTTCTATTACGATAAATGATAAGTACAACATTTTTGAATAAAAAGAAAATTGTCAAACTCAGTTTCCTTAGATTTATAGTGGGCCAAATCATGTTTTCCTATAGATTTATGAAACTTACATCAAGTGATGAAATAATAGCAATTAGCGTTTATATAACACCTTAAGGTTTGCAAAACCCCTTCTAATTGACAACTCCTTTGATCCCTGCAACAACCTTGTGAGGTAGGTGCTATTATTATCTCTAATTTACAGGCAAGGAAACTGAGGCTAAGTAAGGTAAAACCTGGACCATCCTATCAATCTCACTACCTACTCCAGTGGCCTTTTCATGCTGGCAAAACTTCCAACCCTATAGCCTCATCCTCTGATAGATGAGTACCTCCTCAGTCTCCATCTGAGGAAGTTCCCACACCCACCATGCACTATGTGAAAAGTGTTTCCATCCTGTAGCTAGGTCTGGGACTGAAATGAGCTTCAGAGTGTGCTTTTTAACAACTTGGGGGTGATGGGTGGGGGGATGAAGGAAAGAGGAAGAAATACCCAGACACACTTAAAAGTTTAATCTGCATTATTAACATTTTCTTAAATCTTAGACAACCAACAACAATGATAAAGCCAGCCTTTATTTGTAGAAATCACCAATTTCTAACACACAAATTCTCACACTGAAAATTTAACAATCAGTTCTTGGGACCCAGTTCTAGTGATTCCCACATACCCCTGCCTAGGGAAGTAGGTTGTCCTACATCTGTTTATTTCAGAAGCACTAGAAAGGTTTCTTCCTCCAGATTCTCTGTCTCCATCTTTGACTGCCCAAATCTCCTCACTCTCGCAAAATTAGGTTCCTTCAAATAATCCTAGACTGCTAGAGATAGAAGAGACTTTAGAGATCGCTTATCTAATCCAGCTTCTTAATTTTGCGGATGAGGAAACTGAGTACTAAAGAAGTGATTGGCCTGAGGTCACACAGAAAATTAGAATGTAAACTCTCTGGGGGCCAGAGTACTTTGTTTTTGTCTTTTATTTTTCCAGTCCTAGCACAATACTTCACACATAGTAGGCACTTAATAAATGATTAGGGACAGCTAGGTTACAATGTGGTTAGAGTGCTGGGCTTGGAGTGAGGAAGATTCATCTTCCTTGGTTCAAATATGGCCTGAGATATTTAATAGGTGTGTGACCCTAAGTTATACAATTCTGTTTGCCTTAGTTTCTTCATCTATAAAAATGAGCTGGAGAAGGAAATGGCAAACCACTCCAGAATCATGGCCAGAAAAGCCCTAAAGTCATGAAGAATCAGACACAACTAAAACATATCAACAACTACCGTAAATCCATGATGAAAGACATCAAGGAACCTTACAATTAAATTCAAATTGAATTGAAGTTCACAGCTAGACATTTTTTTGATTCCTGAAGTCAGACCACAGTAAACATGAATACTTGTTAAAATGTAAAATCTCTTTTAAAATATAAATCCTTTTTTGATTAGTCATTTAGAATTCAGGGTGGACATGTTTTTAAAACCTTTCCTAAAAATCACTTATTTGTTTTTATAGCAACAGGTATTGTGTGTGTGGCTCACAGGGAGACAGAATAGATACATCTCTAGTGTCACCTATCTTCATTTCCTAGGAGCACTTTAAATCCTACACTGGAGAGGAAGCAGGAAGTTGGGATCAGAGGCTGGTCACTGTTTTGCTCTTCTTAGAGAGAAGGAGTACTGGTCTAGAATTATATCTATCTATTCCTTTAAAAATTATTTGTCTAGGGCAGTGATGAGCAAATTATGGCCCACAGGCCAGATTCGGCCCTTCTTCATAATCTTTCAGTCATTAATAGGGCTTAGTATCACAAAAAATACAAGAATTTTGTAAAATGTATCATTGTTATTTTTAAATAAATTATATTGGCCCACCTAAAGTTTTTTTCCTTTCCTTTGGCCCCCTCTTTAAAAAGCTTGCCCATCACTGGTTTAGGGGATATAATTATTTTGTATTTAAACTAAACTCTTAATCAATATATTAATGGGAAAGAAGGGTCCCATGACTTAATGTACAAAGCTTGACTCTCTCCCAGCCAAATGTCAATTCTACAATGAAAATATACAGCAAATAAATATAATCTATGCAAGTTGACAGAAAAACAGAAATCGGAGAAAGTATACATATAAGAATATATACTAGAAAATACAGATTGAAGGGACTCTCTCACTGGAAATTGGGTAACTGGCTCAACCAAACCAGAAGGAATACAAGATCTCACTCTGGGGAAATTCCCCAAAGTCTCTAGTGTAATGAGCTGGGAAGGGGGACATGATTGAAACTGTTAGCTCTTTTCATGTTGGCTTCTTCCCAAAATCTTTCCCTACAGTGACCTGAAGAGAAGTTAGAATTAGCCATCTTCTCTCTCTGAGCTAGAAGAAACAGGAAAGAAAACAACCCTCCTCTCTCAATCTCTCCAACTCAATTCTGCCCACCACAAAGGTCAGGACATCAATCTCCATCAATAGAGTCCCATATAAAGAATCTTTCTAGCTTTGGTTAATTCCTCCCCCCCCCCCCAAATGAGGACAAAGCTAGAAGGCATTAGAGTAGAGCCTGAGGGTGGGGTGAGGAAGAGGGCAAGGTCAGGGAGGAAGAAGTACCACTAAGGGATTCAGACAATATTGAAAAGACAGGAGACATTATTAAACATAAATCTTCTAATTCATGCTTCATAGTTCTGGTATCAGGAAGAGCCAAGATTAGCCTTGGGCTTAAATGGCACTGGGGAGCAGGTTGAAGAGAGACTACCATTCACATTGCTGCAGCATTTAACTCAATTCGGGGCTACTGGCTTTCCTAGAATCAACCTTTAGTAACTTAGGGATCACCAGGTCAAATTTACCGTATGCCCTGGGAAAGAATCTTTTGTTTTTCTTCTTCTTTTTTTTTTTCATTTTAATTAAGATCTTACTGAGTACATATATTCAGGGCATTGTGCTGGGCCCTGTGGAGGCAAAATTGAAATAAGTCACAGTCTCTGTCCTCCAGAAGCTTAAATTCTATTTTCTACTTAACTCTGTTAATTTCTTTTTAATTGAATTGAGCATAAAAATTTTCTAAATGATACATATTAATGTGTAGCCTTCACTCTAAAATTTTAGCCCTTGGTAGTTGGAATACTATCATTAAAAATCCTTCTTGAACCTCTCCCACAGGTCATGATGGCCATTTTCACAAAATTTAGCTTGATTTTCAGGCCCAACAAATGTAAAATGTTGATTTTTAAAAATTTTGCTTTTCAACAACTGGTCTTGTTGAGATCCACTTAAAGGAAATAAGCTGGTTTTTTGGTTAGCTCAGTTTTCTGCAACCAGTGGGAATTTCTTTGTTTTCCAGGTTTCCGCTGTGGTTACCTTCTTAGAATCATAGAATCCTAAAACCTCCTTTTCCCCCTTTTTCTTCTCTTATTTCTTCCCTCCTTTCTCTTTTCTTATTCATCATCACATCTGCTGTGGGCTATATGCCCAATAATTTTCCATTAACGCCTCGGAACACAGAGGCGAAAACAGCTGAACAGTTGCAAAGTAGCCTCTCCAACAAAATAACTCTCTCCCTCTTCCTGCCTCTCCCCTCTTCACTAAAAAGATTAGTCTAAAAGTTTTCTGTTTATAAGAATAATTATTTGACTTTGTAACATTGCTTCAACATAGTCAATCTGGTTTGGCTGATGTAGTCCAAGTGTTGTCCCCCCCCCCCCCAGCTTCCTTTTCTTTAGGTGGTACCCCTAGCTTAGAAATTCATTTCAACAAGCATTTGTTAAGTTCCTAACATATGGAAGGTACAGTGCTGAGTGCTGGCAAGAAGTATGTGGTTCAGGTAAGTTATAGTCATTAAAATAATTTTTGAATAGAAAGAGCACATCAAATGACACTCTCAGCAAACTACTCACAGCTGTAAATATTTTAAAGAGTAGGCTCATTCAGGGAATAGAACCATGGGCAAAGTAGTAGATAACCCACTGTTTATACAACCATCTAGAACGATTAACAACTCCCATTTTCATATTAACTTGCAGGTTTGCAAAGTGCTTCACATTCTTTTTTTTTTTTTTAAACCCTTGTACTTCAGTGTATTGTCTCATAGGTGGAAGATTGGTAAGGTTGGCAATGGGGGTCAAGTGACTTGCCCAGGGTCACACAGCTGGGAAGTGGCTGAGGCCGGGTTTGAACCTAGGACCTCCTGTCTCTAGGCCTGACTCTCACTCCACTGAGCTACCCAGCTGCCCCAGCTTCACATTCTTTTGATATTCACAAAGACCTTGTAAAGTAGGTGCTATTATAACCTCTGTTTTACAGATGGGGAAACTGAGACTCAGGGTGGCTAAATGACTTGCTCCGAGCAATATAAGTAATAAGAGTCTGAGATGGAATGTGAGCCCCTATCATATCTTCCCAGCTCTAAGGCTAATGCTCCATCTGCAAAGCCATACTGTGTCTGTGGGAGTGATATGTCTATATCTGTAGATTTCTTGGATATTGTCCAGAAAAATTAAAACTAAAGCAAAGCTTGCCTTTAATCATGGATTCTTAATTGATTTTTTATTCTGTAACCCTTTGGTAGTCTGGTGAAGCTGATAGACTCTTTTACAAAATAAAATTTTAATACCTAAAAATACACAGGATTACCTGAGAAATAAGAGGTTAGTGAAAAGAGATACGCCTTTTTTCCCCATCCAAGTTCATGCATCCCCTCAAATCACTCTGATGGGTGGTCCATATACTCCAGGTTAAGAACCCCTTCTCTACATAGTTATTTATCTTTCTAATAAAAGAAGTCAAATATTCGAAACTAATAAAGGGCCCAGCAACAATGGGTATGATGATTATATTGCTCCAGATAGAGGCTGTACTTTTCTTCTTCATCCCTATAGCCTCGAAAGCTGATTTCTATGAAACCCTATCCTGTAATCAATTAGTATCATAGACCTCGCTTAAATCCTGTAGTAGAAATTAGAAGCAGCATAATTAACTATCAAATGGGATAATAAATGTAAAGCTCACTGCAAGTTTTAAAGAGCTATATAAATGCTAGCTATCATCATCTCTAAATCCTTTGCCACACCAAGAATCTGGTGCTGAAAGGTGAGGAAGTCAGCTCCCTCTGAGTCTAAGCATGTGTTTTCAACAGATGAGGAAACTGAGGCAAAGTGAGTTAAGTGACTTGCCCAGAGTCACACAGCTAGTAAATATTTGAGCCAGGATTTGAACTCAAGAAGATGACAAGTTGACATTTGGTGGTTGAATATCTGAATGTCTTCCTGACTTCAGGTCTAGCACTCTATCCACTGAACCACTTGACGCTCAAGCATATAGTAGATGCCGAATAAAAGTTTGTTAACTATATGCTTAATTCATTCTCTTAGATGCAGGGATCTCAATTCAAAGCCCATCTTCCTCCTTTTCTCAACCCTAAAGCCACAAAAGATGGTTACAGTTGAGTGTGGAGAGGAAATCTGGAAAGTCTCCCTCTTTAAAGTTTGTACTTTGTTACTTAGAGTAATGGAGCTTCCAAGGTTTGCCTATGAGCAAGGAGCCACCCAAGGAAGGCAAACTGAGAGGAGGGAAAAGAGAAGAGGATAAAAACATATATTAACATCTTTGTCAAAGCCCCAGTTCTCATATTTGCCATTCTAAATTTTGTCACTTTCCTAGGTTTTATTTAATTTGCTATGTTTGTTTTCTTTTTTTTTTCTAAATAGGCTAAAGTTTTTAAAGCATGGCACTTTTTGCAATTATTGTGTGTGTATGTGTATGTATATATAGGTATTGTTTTCTTGACTGGACCTGTGATTTCATTGGTTGTAGGAAATTCCTGATGGGGAAGTTCCCCTAAATACACACACACAGACACACAGACACACAGACACAGACACAGACACACACACACACACACACACAAAACACACAAAGTTATACCTGATACCTTTTTCAGGTGAAACTTCATCTTTATTGAGTCATAGTCTTTAGACTAAGTACAAAAGTCTTTGATCACTGATATATTTTCAAAAGCCATTGGATGTTCCACAGAAAATGTGTTCAGATTGGTTGGAGAAAATTGGCTGTCTTATTGATTATCTATAAAATAGCAAGCCTATTCGGAGCTAAGGGATTTGAACATCTGGCACTTAGGGTGGAAGCCTAAGAGCGGAGAAGAAATCACTTGAGGTAGGGGAGGGAGGATAAAAACCAAGGTTCTACTTCCATTCCTGTCCTTTGTCTTGGTCTCAATCCCCTACCTCTCTGTGGTCAGAGGAAGACATCATGACTTCCATCAGGTATGAGTTACTTTTGCCACATATGCCCTAAGCTTGAATCCACTTTCTCCTGGAATCCTATGTCCTTGAGATAGAGTGTGTCACAGACTCATAAAGATTGTTTTGTGTTAATTTTTCTTACTATACCACTTTATTTAATATTTCTTTCTAACAGTTAATTAGGTCTTCCTGGCTGATTGATTATCATAAGGGGAAGCATACTGGCAGAGACTTGTGAGTTATAATATTAGAAAATTATCTCCAAATCCTTTGTTTTACACCTAGAATCCTGAAGGAGACAAGTTGTAGCCTTGTTTGGGGGAGCTAATCTACCAGAATTGAGTGGGAATTGAATCATAGTTTTAGAGTAGTGTTATTTGAATGTATGCACACATGTATACACACACATATGAAGATATTTATGTGTGTGAAAATACCTTTACCACCATGCCCAAGAGAAAAGTTGAAGAAGATGTTAATGGAAATAAGACTAAGGTTAGGGATGATTCACAGAGGAGGCATGAAAAGTGATCTGCCAAACTTACCACTTCAAGTCAAAGTCCTAACCAAAAAAAGCACTGCCAAAGAAGAAAGAATAATTACTCATAGGGAATAAAGGAAAAGTTGATGCCAGTTGATGCCAGTGGCGAAGTGGACAAAATACTATGCTTGGGACCAGGAAGACTCATCTTCTTGAGTTCAAATCTTGTCTGAGACACTTACTAGTTATGTGATGCTTGGCAAGTCACTTAACACTGTTTGCCTCAGTTTCCTCATCTATAAAAATAAGCTGGAGAAGGAAATGGCAAACCACTCCAATATCTTTGCCAAGAAACTCCCAAAATTGAGTAACGAAGAGTTAGACATGACTGTACCACCACAATAACAATGATGCTAGTTAAGGATGGAGAAAATGAAGATACCAAAAAAAGAGCAGTCACAGAAAACTGAAGGTTTGTGGGATGTTCAATGAATTCTGTGAGTTTTTGATAATTATGTACCTTTGATGACTATACAGAATAAAATACCATTTTTAAATTAAGTTTTATAAAAATGTGTATAACTTCCCTACTAGGAGTTTCCTAAACCAATCAAATCACAAGTCTAGCAAATTATTGTTATTCAGTTGTGTCTAACTCTTCATGACCCCACACACTATAACTTTCCATGGGGTTTGATTGGCAAGGATACTAGAATGGCTTGCTATTTCCTTCCTCAGTGGATTCTTTTGCTAGGCGATCAGAGGTCAAATAGTTCAAATAGCTTGTTCAGCCATCACACAACTATGAAGGGGCTAAGGCTGGATGTGAACTCAGGTCTTCCTGACTCCAGGTCCAGCATTCTATCCACTGAGTTCCTTATCTGCCTCCAGTAAATTATGCACACACGGGCACGCACATATACACACACACACTCTCTCTCTCCAAATATATATATATATATATTCTGAAAAATAATTACACAAAGTAAGATACATAAAAACCTAGCCCACTTAGGAAAACTTTCCTTCTTTTCCTAAAATTAAACAAATAAGCTTCCCTCACACAAAAATATAAAGCATTATGGTAATGTAAAGGGAGCCCAAGAAAGTAACAAAATTAAAGATTACAAACAAAAAACTGGTGCATTTGAGAAACTCTTTTCTTCATTGGATTTTTGTGCCTCTTTTTCTGGTTAGCCAATTTTGCTTTTTAAGCTGTTATTTTCTTTTGGCATTATTTTCATTTATTTTTCCCATTTTTCTTCCACCTCTCTTATTTGATTTTTGAATTCTTTTTTGAGTTTTTCCCGCAATTTTTATTTTGAAGTTTTGCATGTGGTTACTTGGATCTCACTATCCCCTATTGACTCCATGCCTTGCTTTTTGTCTCCATAGAAATTTTCTGTGGTTAGGTATTTCTTTTGTTGTTTGCTCATTTTCCCAGCTTTTTCTTGCCTGTGGACTTGGAGTTCTGAAAGCTAATGATTTTGTCTCCTCTGTTGATGGCTTGTAGGACTCAGCACACTGAGATATTTTGCCCTGGGACTATGGTTTCACCACAGCACACACTTGAAAAGGCCAAGCACCTCAGACTTCCAAGCCTCAATGTGGGCTAGTGCAAGGGCTTGGGATTTCAAGGGGTGGGTGTTGGGTGCTCTGTTGTTGCTGCAGGCAGGATCCCGGGACCTCAAAGGTGGCTTATGGTCAGACTTGGAACCTGGTGCAATAGGTGGGGAGTGGCCAGCCAGCTCTTCTGTGTGTGCAATTTTACTTCCTGTTCTCCCTTATCCTGTGAATGTTAGCTCTCTCTGCCTACCTTCCAAGTTGTTTTCCACTAGAGAGCCCTCTCTTTCCATCTTTCTGTTGATTTTTGACTCCTGTCATTTTGGGGCACTTTTTAAAGATTGATTTGACAGGATTCTCAGAGCGATTTCAGCTTTCATTGCTGCTACGCTCCCATTTTGGCTCCATCCCATCAAAACTGCTGCATTTGAAAGGGTACTGAGCAAGAAGCTAATTATTAATTTGTCCCCTTCCCCTCCCCTTCTCCCATGCTATCTATATGTTATTTTTTAAGAAATAGATTTTGGGGAGTATTTTTAGAATGTAACTTACTGAAAATTTGTATTATATAATATTTCATATAAGGATTATTATTTATGATAATAGTACTATTTCCATATTTTTAGTGGTATACAACTGGAAAAGGTCATGGAATAAGTCACTATTCTACTATTATTCTTTTTTAATGTTTTGCAGATTATAGGCATATGTGGCTATTATAATTGAATAAAATATTGAAATTTAAGCTCATATTCTGTAGATTTACTTAAAGCATTTTGGAGTCAACTCCATTAGCCAAGAAGAAGACAAGGATAATATGAACCTCTCACTCTATTCACATGTGATTTTGTTTTCTCCTACTAGATCTCTATATTTTAAAAGTTTTTTTATTTGACATAGCTTGGAGATTGAATATTTTATGACTATGAAATTATGGTGATGTCTATTAAAATGTAGTTCTTAATTTTTTTATGGAACAATATTATTGCCACAGGCTATGGTGTTCTGTCTGTGATAATGGTATAGATCCAGTAGAGTTAACTGGTTAAATTCTCAAGGCTATTTTTATAGGATAACATAGAATTTATAGTATAGAATTTGTTGTGTGAGTTTTTGAAAGATAAGATTCTACTGCATGTTATACAATTCTGGTCGCTAGGATTCTAGTCACATCCAGTCTTGTTAGGTATTCAGTAGGTGATAAATTTTTTCAACTGTGTTGCAGAGCTTTTAGTCAGTGAATCCAAATTTCCACAGTTCTTCTTGGTGATGACCTGGTCTGAAATAATAAAACCTCTCTGTTTCTATAGACAAAAGCATTATAATCATTTGCTTATCCCTTCTTTGCTGACATATTTTTGATGGAGTTCATATGGAGATCACTCATGGAGTATCTTTAGCTTCTATTCTTGGATTTTTGCTATTTCAATAGGCTCCATCTGGAGGAAGATCACAGTTAAAGTTGACAAATCAAATGGCATGAACCTATTGTTAGCTTTGGCTATTGCTCAGTGGAATAATGTTTATTTATTCCAAAACTATTCTTGTCAATTTAAAAATATATTTATTACGTACTCTAAACAGGTCTACAAATCTTTTTCCTCCCTTTTGACAAAGAAACATTCATCTATTTGTAGCTCCCTTAGGGTGATTAGCCCTATCTGTTAATATTACATGAACTTAATTATGAAATTTCCCAAATCTGTTATGTTTGATTTTTAATTTCTAAGAACTAGGGAAGTTAGTAGTCAGAAGCAAAACATTTGGGAAAAGGAAGAATGAAAGGAGAGAGAGAAATGTAAGCAGAGGGAAAATAAGATTGAGGAAAACACACAATTAGTGATCATAACTGTGAATGTGAATGGGAAGAACTCACCCATAAAAATAGAAAAGGATAGTAGAATGATTAAAAAGCAAAATCCCACAATATGCTTTCTATAGGAAACACACTTAAAGTAGGAAAAAACACATGGAGTTCAGCCAAAGTTTAAAAAAGCAGGGATATCAATCATGATCTCAGACAGAGCAAAAGCAGAAATCAATCTAATCCAAAGAGATAAGGAAAGAAATTTCATCTTCATAAAAGGCACCAAACATGATAAAACAATATCAATACTAAATATATATGCACCCATAGCATCCAAATTCCTAAAGGAGAAATTATATGATTTACAGGAGGAAATAGAGAGTAAAACTTTACTAATGGAGGGCCTCAACCTGCCCCTCTCAGAAATAGATAACTCCAACCAAAAAATAAATAAGGAAGAAGTTAATGAGATAAATAAAACTTTAGAAAAATTAGATATGATAGACCTCTGGAGAAACTAATGGAATATACCTTTTTCTCTGCAGTATATAGCATATTCTCCAAAACTGATCAGATCACAGGGCACAAAAACTTCACAACCAAATGTAGAAATATTAAATTCACCCTTTTCAGACAACAATGCAATAAAAATTACATTCAACAAAGAGCAGCAGAAAGACTAAAAATTACATGGAAATTAAATTAAATAATTTTATCCTAAAGAATAAATGGGTCAAGGAACAAATCACAGAAAAAATCAATAATTTCATTAAAGATAATAACAATGAGGAGACAACAGAAAAAATCAGTGTGATGCAGCCAAAGCTGTTCTTGGGAAAATTTATATCTCTAAATACTAATCTAAGCTTTGGAGAAAGAACTCACAATTTGACAAAAATTGCTGAAAGCAATACAAAACAATATGGCAGAAGCTAGGCACAGACCAACATCTCACACCATATGCCAAAATAGGAATACTTGATCTAGAAAGAAAGAGGGATACCATAAACAGAGTAGAGGAACATGAAAAAGTTTAGCTGTCAGATTTATGGATAAGGGACATAGAGAACATTAATTAACAAAAGAAAAGAAGAAAATTCCTAAAGGTTTATGTTAGTAGTGGTTAACTGCTTTGAATGTGTTCTTACATTGAGCTTTGTAAAATTAAAAGATACCAGTAAAGATATTAATGAATTAAGCTTTGCCCTTGACAGCGGTGTGCTCAATGTGGCCTGCCTGCAAAAGAGTTCCTTCATTAGTTCAATTAGCCCTGCAGATTCAAACTTGAAGATTTTTCTCCATCCTTTATTGGTGTACAATAAGAAGTTAAAACTTTTATTTACAATGACATTTTGATGTCATTTGAGAAAGATTCCTTGAGAAGAAGAAGCCATTAATGTATTTTTCAGTGAAGTCACATAACTTTATACCATTCTTGTTAACATAATGATTAATAAGATATTTTGATGTGACATTCTCTACAATTTGAAAGTCATACTCAGTTCTATTTAGAAGAGATGATAATAGGTTTAAAGTTAGGTAGAATCACAAGAAGTTTAAATTATCTGAAAGATGCTACATTTTATATCAATTGTTTTGACTTTAATGTGTTGGTAGCATGTTTTAAATAAAGAGTGGCTTTCCATGTAGATATAAAAAACTGTAGCATTTTTGCTCTATTTCTATTTAATGTATTTGTAATACATGAATAAACTGAGGGTGGAACTGAATCAAAGACTCTGATAACTATCACAAGTAGTATAAATGTTTCAATGGTAGCTTATTCAATTATTATAGAATAATGTTCTTCAATGTCCTCAAAACCTTTTGGCACACTTTTTGTTTTTTGGGGGTTTTTTTGCTTCTCAGAAAATATGCTGTTTTCTCATGGGTGTTTTTTGTAAAAATATTACAGACTGTGAATGCTTTACATGAAGTACATAATTACGTTTTTGGACTATATATATGGATGTGTCACTCATGTGCTCATCTTTTGGTATAGTTATGAAGTGAATTTGGAAAAGAGGAATCAAGCTTGTATATGAAAGGAAGCTGATAAAGGGATTTGCTAGTAATTCATGTGCCACTAAGAAGAATTCAAGTCTACTAAAGTGGATCATTTTTGGATTCTGGTAAGCATAGCCCAAAAAGATCTTGGTAGCTCTGTCATTTTCTAGTTTTGTAGAGAAGCTGAAGTTTTAGGTACTTCCCTTCATATAACTTTTCTTGCCCATTGTATTAATAGTGTATAAGATTTTTTGTTTTGTAGTACTATTATCAACATTAATTTGGCTTAGACCTCTGATTTCATCAGTGTATAGAATTCTTGAGATAACTGGGTATGGTGGCTCACCTTGTAATCTCAGCTATCCAGGAGACTGAGGCTAGGAGAGTTTTTGGGCTTGTGAGTTATGGTCTGAAGTAGCCTAATAAGCTACTTTAGGACGTGCAGTCCTACATTAATATGGTGAGCCCTGGCAAGTGAAAGACCACCAATTTGTCTATAGAAGGGTGAATTGGCCTGGGTTGGAAACAGAACAAGTCAAAGCTGCTATGCTGATTAGTAGCAGGATTGGGTTCATTTGTGGGCCCTACACTTCTAGCCCAGGTGAAATAATCAACAACAATCTTAAAACAAAACAAAACAAAACAAAACCTCCTAAAATCAAAATTCCTTCTTCCTCTGCAGATCACTAATTCTTCCATAAAATCGTCTCAAAGAGTTGCCTGGGACACTGAGGGGTTACTTGGATCCAAGTTGGTCTTCTTGGAAACAAGACTAGGAGCCTATCCTCTTATCTACATTGCCTTTCACTAAACACACACATTTTATATATGTACATAATATATCCACACATATGTATATATGTATTATATTGAAATGATTCCAATTTTTTCACCAATCTCATATATATTTATTTGTACATTTTTATTATTTCACCTAATTTTGTAGCATAGTTTTGCTCCATTTGTATACCATCAGTGCCAAAAGATTTAAAGGGAAGCCCTTAGGCTATTTGCTGGAACTTTTATGGAAGACATGATTGAAAATCTTTAAAAACGAGAAGGCCTGAAGCGATTAAAATTTATATCAAGAGAGAAAATACTCAAATCAATAAGATCACAGACTGATGACAAAATCAAAAGTTAGAAATCTTTCATTTAGACATGTTCACTTGGTAAGAGATCAAATAATAACAGTATTTTACAATCTGAAGAATGCCCATTTTATATAGTGCTTTTGCCCCAGAAACTGTAGTGAAGGCCCTTAGCCTTCTCTCGCTAGCATGCTAATACAATGAGTTGGTCCTATTGGCTAATTGTCATTTTAGAAAGGCAAAAGAAGAGAAGTCTGAAGGGGATAAGTTATGAGAAAGCAAGTTGTGGAGGAAATAGAGGAAGAAAAAACCGACAACAGCAAATAGATGATAGTTTCATGAGTTAACGTTTGAAAGAAACCTGAGGAAATAATTAGAACAGTCCCATCATTGTGGTGGGAAGGAATTTATGACCTTAGAGAGGTTAAGGATTTTTGCTTACTCAACCATTCTGGAGTTAAAAGATACTAAAAGGCAGGATTTGGACGCAGGTTCACAGATATCAAATTCAGTGTTTTTTTTTGTTGTTGTTGTTTTGCTTTGTTTTGTTTTGTATGATGAATTTTGGAAGAGGGGAAATTGGTGGAGAAAGATGTAGTGAATAGGAGTAATGACTCAGGATATAAGGCCTAAATAGGGGGTCTCCTCAGCAGGAGATCCTTCAGGCAAGAATTTACCCAATAAGGAGGTGAGTCAACATTCATGTACAGACTCATCCCTTTATTTTGGCCTAAAGAGCTATGGATATATATTCTTCAAGTGCTGCCGGCCTTGGCTGCCAACTGTTGGCCTAACCCATCATGGCATAAGTCTAATTCTCATTAGACCATGCTGCATTCCTTTAATATGCAATAGCCTAATGTTATATTAAATCATTTTTTAAAGTTTCATCTAGTTGAAACTCAGCCAACGCATTCTTGGGTTGAGTTTGCACATCCACCCTTTGTTTATAATTAAAAAGAAATACTCTGGGGAAAAAAAATCCTATCTGATGATGTCACTCTTGCTAGAATCCAAAAGTGATCCACTTAAATAAGACTTTTTGGTTTCTCTTAAGTTCAAATTATGACATCCCTTTCTTCTGCTGACGTCATAAGTGGAGATTCACTGGATGACACCTGTATATAGAAATATTTGAATTTAGCATTAGGATGCCAGGAAGAGCTTTGAGAGAATGTTGAAAGAGAATGTAGCTATAGAATATGTAAAACATATGATTTTATTTATATTATATGTATTTCTAAATATACAAATATATTTAGAAATGTACATTTATTAAACATATATTTATCATGAGCTTAAAGTCCTTTTGAACAAAAGGTAATCAAAATCCATGGATAACCAAAAACAAATGGATGGATTAACAAAAGCAAGTGGTTTTCTTTTTTGTTTGTTTGTTTTTAAGTCAGTAACCAATCTTTAGCAAAACTTTCATATTACATTTCCTGGGACGTAAACTGAACATTCTCAGACAAGTAGAATATCATGAATTGTCACTAATTTCCAATTTTAGCATTCCACTTTCCAGCACCTGACCAGTCTTGCTTTCAATCTTCCCCCTGGCTTTAGTTTTTCTCTGCCTTTAACGATGCCCAATTCCACGTATAACTCTTAATCTTAACTTCGTCTGATTACTTGATACATAAACCACATTCCTGTGCGAGGATCATAGGATAGCATACATTTGGAAAAGACCTCTGAGGCCATCCTGTTCATGCCTCTGGTCTACCCTTTCGTGTTACAGATGAGGAAGCCAAGTATAAGTGATTTGCTCAAGGCCATTTAAATAGGAAAGTAAGATGTGAGCTCAAGTCCTCTGATTCCAGTTAGCACTTTTCCCCTTTTACCACACTGTCTTGGAATTTTTCAGAATTTGTGAAAGGACTTAAGGTGACAAAGTATGGGTTGTATAGAGTGGGCTTTCTTCAGTCATCCTTAGTCACTTACCCAATTAATTCTAGCAGTCTTTAGAGAGTCATCCCTTTCTTCCTCATCATTCCCTTTCATTGCCCTTGGAACAAGGAAACTACTTTTAGTCCAGATCTGAGATTTCCTCACTGAAGGGAACTCTTGGTGAGTTTGGGGAAAGTCTTTCTACCAGAAGATGGCAACTATACTGTAATTTATAAAAATAGGAAGTCACCTAGGACATTGAGAGTTAATCAAATGCCTTGTCATAGAGCCAGAACTTCCTGACTCTGAAGCCCTATCTATTCATTTTGCCGTGCTGTCTCTGGGCAAATAAGTAGTAGACTGTATTACTGATAGCTCTGAGTAAATTAGCATTAAGAAGAATATCCCTTTTTGGAGGCCATAATCTGAGTGTTCAAGAAAGCAATCAGAAATTTATTTGTTGGAATAAATTTCTCTCTTCCCTCTTTTGTATTTTTTCAGTACAGAGAAAACCCCCCCAAATTCTGTTTAATATATTAATGGCTTGGTATTTGGCGTAGGCTATTTGGGGATGGTCATCTGATCTTTCATGGATTCCAAAGGGGAGTCAGATCACTGTGTGCTTTTCTGATGACTTTTGGCAGTCTAAATACAACAAACTCTTTAGAACTCTACCTGCCTATTGTTCCCATATTGTAGCAATGAGAACATAGTCTCAGTTGAGTGACGGGGATCTAAGACAAGTTTGGAAGGCTTGGCAGTCCTGGAAGCCAGGCTCATCTCTGCTGCATGGAGAGACTGTGCTGCTTGTGGGTTTTTCTGGAAACTGCCACGGAGCGTGGAGAATTGGGCATCGGCAAACATCTTTTGAACAGGATTGCTACTCCCAGAGTAGATGTTTTAAAGCTGGGTGGGTGGAGGGGAAGTGATAGAGACAATAAGAGGCATTGTGTCATCTCCCAGGAAGCAGTTTGGTGTGCGTCTGCTTTCATGGAGAAATGGTTCTGGAAGAGTTTGGTTTGTTCCAAAGCAACAGTTTTAAGTGATTATATTAGCCCCATTCTAATGATGAACCCCTCCCTTCCCACCTCATTAACAAAGCCACTCTAAGACTGTACAGCAGCTCTGAAGTTTGCCCTAAATTCGTTGGGCAGAAGAGCAAAGCAATTGGAAGTAGTGACAACTCACTTCAGAACAAAGTATTTACATAGTAAGGGAGTCGCTTTGATGTGGTGGGCCTTGAGGCCTCTGCCTTGATTGCTGTTGACTGCTGTGGCCTGACTGGCCATCTACTAGGAAGGTGGCATGGATCTGGATGGCATTTGGGGATGCTGGGTTTTTTTGCACCTGGGCCTGATGAAATTTAATGGGATTTAACACATGCAAACAACTGTTTTTGTTCCAGGGGACAAAAGCCTTTCCAGCTCTGGAAGGATTCTGAAACACTGTTAGCATCGTTTCCTCTTCATTGCCTCTTGTCACTCTCCTTGTCAAAGTTTAATTAGGACAACGAGCTTTCACAGGCTCATTTCTCACTCCAGCAACTTTCTAACACTTCCTAACGAGGAGGACAGAGGCTTAGGGAAGCAGGAGGTTGGGGGACTGGGGGGAGAACAGGAGGGGGAGGGCATGAAGGAGACAAGTCATTGAGTGTGCGTGGGGGTGGGGGCAAAGGGGAGAGAGGGGGCGGCAAGGGGAGAACAGCATAACAGGCAAAGAGGAAATCCAATGAAACCACACCGGATCCTTGGGGAACTGCAGATAGATCAGGGGGAAAAATGCACAAAAAAAAAAAAGAAAGAAAAGAAAAAATAGAACTGGTCTTTGTGTTCTGGGTGGCCAGAGAATAATTTTCCAAACTGACCATGGTTTCAACTAAAAGAGGATTAATAAGTAGATATTTTGTGTGACTTTCAGAACTTTATGGGTCATTGATTTAACACCTAAACTCTCCCCTTGTTTCCCCCAACCCTTTTCACATAGCATGTGCACAAATTCTTTTCAGAGTATATCCCTTCCATCCAGCCAAGGGAATAGTCACTACCCCAAATTCACTCCTGCTGCCTTGATCTACACATTGTACATGGAATTGCACACAGGCCCCAGATAGGAGAGTACAATAAGAGAGGAGAAGAAGAAGGGGATGGGGTAGGGAGAGAGAGAGAGACAGAGACAGAGACAGAGAGAGAGACAGAGACAGAGAGGAGAGGAGAGAGGAGAGAGAGGAGAGAGGAGAGAGAGAGAGAGAGAGAGAGAGAGAGAGAGAGAGAGAGAGAGAGAGAGAGAGAGA
>NC_058131.1:584823607-584951220 GCF_016433145.1 Gracilinanus agilis
TTTTCTTTCTTCCTTCCTTCCTTCCTTCCTTCCTTCCTTCCTTCCTTCCTTCCTTCCTTCCTTCCTTCCTTCCTTCCTTCCTTCCTTCCTTCCCCCTTATCTTCTGTCTTAGAATCACTGTGCAATGGTTCTAAGGCAGAAGAACAATAAGAACTAGGCAATGGGGATTAAGTGAGTTGCCCAGGTTCACCCCAGCTAAAAAGTGTCTGAGGTCATATTTGAACCCAGGACCTCCTGTCTCTAGGCTTGGCTCTCAATCCACTGAACCATCTAGCTGACTCCTTAACCCTTACTTTCTGTCTAGGAGGTATCTGAAGTCTGATTTGAAGCCATGTCCTCCCCACTCTAGGCCTGATGCTCAACCTACTGTGCCATCTAGCTGTCTCTTGGATACTTTTAAACTTTTTTGTTTGTTTTAATCAATGACTTAGATAAAGGCATGGATGGTATGTTTATCAAATTTGCAGATGATACAGAAGTGGGAAGCAAAACTAATATACCAGTTGAAGCTCAAGATTTAAAAATGATCTTCATAGGTTAACAAATTGGGTCAAATATAATATAAAAGTATTTTTAGAGAAATAAATGAAGTTTTATATTTCAAATTATTAAAAAAATAAACACCATAAATACAAGATATTTAAGGCATGGCTATACAGCACTTTATTTTGTGTAATTTCTTAGATTTTTTAGTCAAATGCAAGCTTAATAGGAGTTAGTAGAGAAATGTCAATCAAGGAAGATGTGATATCAGACAGAGACCAAGAGGTAAGAGTCCTGTTGTATACTGGAATATTGTATACTATGTTATACATCTTAAGAAGTATATTGATGACTTGGAAGGTATCCAGAAGAGGGTAACCAGTATGGAAATTTGGAATTCATGACATCCAAGATCAGTCGAAGGAACCGGCATTTAACCTGGAGAAGAGGAGACAAGGTATAACATAGCTGTCTTTAAGTATTTGAAGAGGTGTTGGACTTGTTAATTTTGATCCAAGAGGGTTCAATAGAGCAATAGGCGAAACTTTCAGAGGCTGACTTACGCTTGATAGACAGAAAATATTCCTAACAATTAGAGCCATCCCAAAGTGTAATAGGTTCCTTTTGGGTAGTAGGTTCCCCTTCATCAAGAAACCCTGGTATGAACACTTGTTGAGTATGTTATGGAAAGATTCTTTCTTAGGAATGAGTTTGACTAAACGTCACTGAGGTCTCTTCTTTTTCTTAATTCCTGTAATTCAGTGGTATATTATATAGATGTTAGAGATTATTTAATCTAAACCCCTAATTTTGTGGATAAGGAAATTGAATTCCAAAGAGGTTCTCTTTATAATCTCCTTATACTTCATGCCTTTTAGCAAACCACTCTAAGTAGTTAAGGCTTTCTCCTCTTGTCAGTGATCATCTTCTCTTATGAAGAAATTCTCTTTGTAGCCCATTACTTAATGGAAGCAGGACTTCAGGCTCTAACTTAAATGGTTACCTCTAAACCTAGATTTGAAGATTTATTCTTGCTTTGGTAGAAAAGAAAGAGAACAAAAAGTGGAAAAGGCAACCGAGCCCAATCTCAAGTTCTGATGCTTGGGACTGGTCACCATTATTCCAGAGTAGGGAAAAGTCAATTTATCTTTCTCCCCTCATTGAAAGTGAGACTACTCATTGTTTTCTGTGTCATTCTAAAGCAACCAGGTTCTTTCCATACTGAGCTATCTATCATATGACCAGAGATAGCTTGGAAGTTCATCATCCCTTGAAGGCCTAAGACTGAGTCATTATGTCCCAAAAGTTTCCAGGGGAGTTTGGGATACTTGCCTTGGAATGCCCCCTTTCAATCAATTCAATTTCTTTTGTACTACATCATGAATGTCTTAGTGTAGAGATGCTGGGGCTCTTGTGTCATAAGGAGCTTCTTCCTTTCTGGCCCACATTTTTTTCCCCTTCAATTCAATGTGCTAAAGACCTAATGTGTGCATGATGTATAACCATGTGCCAGGTAATAAAGAATAAAAAACAAACAATATTAAAATTATAATCATAAAATATAATCATAAAAATGAATTCTGTTGCTCTCTAGTCTTAATTCATCTCATGGAGTGAGAGGATTGTAAAGGGATCAGAAGGGGGAGAGACAATAAGAATGGAAAGGATGTACTACTGTTCCTTCCACTGTTTGTATATTTGAGAAATATAGGAGAAATCTATATGAAATGAGAAAACTCCAAGGTTTAACACTATGCATGACACATAGTGAGTGTTTAATAAATGCTGGTTGACTTGATTTGACTAACTCAAGAATATTAAACATGAAGACACTGGTAACTGGAATATTTCTCTATGTTTATATGAATATATTTCAATACCACAATAAATACCTTTTTTTTTCTCACATGTGCAAATTTTGGCAGTGGCTAAACATATGCAGTGTAGGCAGATGGAATGCTGGGACAGTCTGAGTCACTGTCTCCGGACACCAGGCTTAAAAGTAAGAGAACGTTATTGTGGGCTCTAGGGGATGAGAACAAGAAGGGCTATATTTTTTAATTAGTCATTTTAATTAGGGGGAAAAAACCCCTCTCTCTCCAAAGAAAATAACATCCAGTACTTCACTAAAGAGAGAAAGAAGGAAGATGTGAGACACAAGGAGTTTATTTACTAAAATTCCTGAGTCATTTTTGACTTTTGCCCAGTACCCCGGCTGTTCCAGTACAAGATTAGTTTCTAACAGTTTAGCAGTCTCTCCTGTGTCCTTGCTTTTGAAATGAGCAGGAAGTGGGAATGCTGACCCAGTTGGGATCCTAGAGAATATGAGGACGGCTTGTTCCCTTTTAGGGTGCGGGGTCGATTCACATGCAGTTCAGCTCCGTGCCTTTGCCCACCTGTCTCATTCACTGACTCAGTTTAAGCTGTCTCCTTCGACTTTCCTATCTTCAACTATCCAGGCTCCTCCCTAATTTTGGGAGTTCACGCAAAGCGGGAACTTATTCTCTCCTGTCCTCTCCCTGTCCACTTAGACTAAGAGCCCCTGGATGACACTGTCAGTGATGTGTCCAGAAAGGCACATGGAGACCCTGTCACATCTCCTTCCCCACGGCGGAAGCAGGGCTAGGGGCCCCTCCTGTGGCCACTCATGAGGAGCAAGGATTGATCCGCAGAGGCCTCGCCCCTTTTCCAGGGGACAGGCAGAGGGGGCCCAAGCGGTCCACAGCTGGATGCTCGCTTCCGCTTTCTCGGGGTCAGATTGTGCATGTGAGGCCGAGGACTGGAGTCCGAGGTAACTCCCATTTCAGAAAAGTCCTCAAAAGATTGAATGTTGCTTGGTGGAGGAGGGTAGGGATGAGGGTGGGAGACAAAGTGGAGGTGAAAAGAATACGATTTTACTCCGCACCAGGCCCTCTACCTCAGAAGCAGACTAACAGCCTCGGTGCCTTTTCTGCGCCACAGCCCCAGACCCCACTTGCTCTTTTTGGAGCCTGGGTGCAGAGTCGGTGGGATTAAAAATTTAAGAGTGCGCTCGATTAGAAGCGAGACCAGAACATCTCCGCCTACTTCCACTACTGACCGCTACTAAGTCTGTGTGGCCCAAGCAGGAGCGCGCCACCGCCACGTGGGTCCGGTTCCTTGGCAACGGGTGGAACAGCCTAGAGCGCCGGGCTCAACTTCCCAGATCAGGGCTGGAACCCCGTGAGCCCTATACGCCAGTACTCCAGTTAGCCGGGGACTTTGGGGAACTCTGGAGAAGGTACAGAGCCTCGGCTAAGGGCGAATGTCTCTCCGGGACCGTCTTCACCTGGGCCCAGAGTATAAGATTATTCAGGCCCGGAGATGAGCGTTTGAGTTTTGCGTTCAATTTAAGAGAGGTTTTTTTTTTTAAACTCAAAAAAGGCCATTGAAGAAGCCCAAACATTTATTGTTATCCAGCGGTAGTAATTCAGCACCCTTTCCCATTTAGTTTGAGATTGATCTCTTGGCAGACTGTAAATGGCTTTCCCTATTTTCTTTCTTTTCCTCCACTTTCTAAAAAACATTAAATAACTGGTTATAAAGATAATGTGAAAGTACCTTTTTCTTCAGAGCTTCAGACTTAACTCTTTTTAGGAAACAATACTCTTAGGAAGAAATGACATTTCTGTATTGCTAAGTGGGATTTTTCTTTAACCTTAGGAAATTTTCTATGTGTAGGTTTCCCAGCCTAAAAATAATTTCTATTTTCAAAATCATTTTCCAAGCAGAGTTCTAGTTCTGCTGTAATTACCCTGGCTTTGGTGAAAAATAAACTAATAGCTAAACTGCTAAACTTAGAAAAAAATGTTGCCCCAATATTTATAAATATGTTTTTTTCTCAAAATTGATATTCATTCTCCTTAGAACAGGTTCTTATGGGGTGTGTGTTGATAATTAAAAAAAAAACTTCCTAGTTATATATTTTCACAAGGCATGAATAATAGGAAACAATAGTTCCATTGCTCACATAAATATAAGGGAATTGTAGACATAAAGTATGTTTTTCTAAAAGTGCCTAATTCCATATTTACTTGAGAAGAATTTGTGTTTATTAGTAATAATACATATTTTATAAAACTTCCTTGAAAATCAAAATAATATTACTTTCCTTCCATTCTTCTCATTGTCTCTCCACCTTCTTTCTGATCCCTTTACAATCCTCTGGTTCCATGAGATGAATTAGACCAGAGAGCAACAGAATTCATTTTTTATTCCCTGGCTTTCACAAGTAAACAAATCAGATTATTCTATATTAGTGAAAGAAAGACTGCTGACCATAAACCCCAGAAGCTTGGTGATTTTTCTTTCTACTTAATGCCATGAATAATAGTTATCCTCCCATTCCCACCTCAACTTTTACTCCCAAACCCCCACACTACCCTAGAGATCATTACTTCTAAGTGAATGAGGAAAAGTGGAACCCTAACTGGTTTCTTATTGTTCTTGTGGAATATATGTTACACCTATAACACTAGGGAATGTTTCCCCCCATCAGAAGCATTTCTATGTAGTTTCTGCTGCCAGCTTCTGTGATATTGGATACCGCATAAAAACGAAGAAAGCAAGGAAGATAGACATGGAAACAACAGGAAACAAAATCTGTATATTTTATTTCAAAGAGAAGGGAGAAAAAAAACTCTGTTAATGTCTTTCCCTCATTCTTGTGAAACCATCTAGAGAGAGATTTGTTTTTGAATCAAATAAATTAAACTGGTTATAAGGGCAAATGAGACATCTTAACGTGCATTTTGCTAGAGGAGTGAGCTGAAGATATGTGAAAACACTTGTTGCCTGAAATACAAAAACATTAAACTTAAGAATAGTGTGTGGAGATAAGAAAATTCTTAATTGAGGCAGTCTTTTTCATATTTTAAAGACATATTCAACAAGTATTCAGACTTCCTTATCTAAAAGCAGATGAAGTTAATATATTTAAATATACATTTAAATATAAAAATAAATACTTTAAAAATCTACAGTTTAGCACCACGATGACTTTCATTCTATTAAGCATGTAATTCTGGCATGAGTCCTTTTGCCACTTAGTAAATGTTTATTATTACTTAAAAGTAACAATATGATAATAGCATAGTTCCTACATTTCTACCTAAGTGTTTATTTCTCAGTCTCTTATTGCAATGGCACAGTTGGAGATCCTGTGAAACCTTGATTCATTTAATCCAAAAATTGAATTGCTGAAGTTACCTAAATTTACCAATGATTGCTCACATATCAAACAAACAAACCAGGAATTAGGACACAAGCATAATTTTGATTCTATTAGTGCATATGTACAGATTTCATTTAAAAAAAGACCTAAAAACCCTTCTTTCTTCATATGAGGGGGGAAAAGTGTTTCTGATGTGCAAAACTACCCATTCTGTAGTAAAAATAGCTACATTATAAATGATTATTCTAAAATCGACATCTGTCTTTTAGTTAATGAATATTTGATACTTATGTGCTCAGAGGAGTGAGCTGAAGATATGTGAAAATACATTGTTACCTGAAATACAAAAACATTAAACGTAAGAATAGTGTGTGAAGATAAGAAAATGTTTAATTGAGGCAATCTTTTTCATATTTTAAAGACATTCAATAAGTATTCAGACTTCTTTATCTAAAAGCAGATGAAGTTAACATACATATATTTAAATATATACTTAAATATAAAAATAAATACTTCAAAAATCTATGTGCAAAAGGTTTTTTGGGGATAAAATGATGACTGAGATTTGGTTCTAGCCTGTCAGGAATTTGTACTCTAGTAAGATATGAATAAAGATATTACTCTTATCTTTTCAAAATTATTTTTAGTATATACACTTTACTTGAATTTTACCATTATAAAATATAGCTTGTATTCATAATCTCCTAGTACCCTTATTTGTCAAATGAGAGATAATGTCTCAGTGTCACTCAGTGAAAAACCGAGGTCACACAAGAATCCATTCCTGATGAAACTTAGACCATTCTAGGGTTGACTGTAAATAATATATTGATGTCTAAACATAATATATTGTATCATTTAAGCCCATTTTCTTTCTTTCTAGGTCTATACGGACCTAGAGAGAATGTAGACAATAAGACTAGATGGAAAGGGGGAACTTTAAAACATTTTGTGTAGAGACAAAAAATCAAATATGGAAGCAGAGGATAGAAATCGATATCTCCAGTGAACATATCCATAAAGAGATAAACTAATTTATCTTGGGCAAAATGTTCAGTTGCCTATATGTAGATGCTAAGTTAAGCTTATATTTGCTATATTTTTTCTTCTTGGTCATGGAAGAGAATAATGGAGATAATTTGTAAAGAACTTTGTGCCTGGTACATAGTAGGCACTATGTACATACTTATTCCCACCCATAGAGTCATTCATGGTGATTAGGACAGTATCTGTGATTTCCCTTAAATTCCTTGGTGAAGAAATTCTCCTTACCATTGTAGGATGGTAATTTCTCTGCAATTTACAATTTTAGAAGTTGTCTGAAGGGCAGTAATTATACATAAGGATCCCTATGGGGTTTTAATTTTAGTTTTTAGATAGTTTAAAAATGTAGTGTTATCTATGTTTTATTTTTTTTTAAATTTATTTTGTTAAATATCTTCCCAATGACATTTTAATCTGGTTGCCACAGCACTCAGGAGTGCTATGGGCCATGTTCTGCCAGGGGGTTATGTGTTAGACACCTTTGGTTTAGGGCACTAAGAAGTTGGGGCTTGCCCTTGGTCATTTAAACTAAAGTCATCCTAGTTCTAAGACCAGCTTTCCATTCTTTTTATTAAATTGCTTCTCAAGATCTTTCACAAGGTCATAAATCTACAAATGGAATTGTTCATAAGATCATAGGATTATAGATTTAGATCTGGAAGGAATCTTAGCAGTCATCTAGGGTGAAGGGAACAAATATTTATTAAGGATGTACTATGTGAAAGATATTGTGCTAAGTACTTTACAGATATCTGATTCCCACACACTCCAGTGAGTCCAATCCACTCATTTTACAAGTGAGGAAACTGAGGCTTCCTATCTGAGACGTCTTCTAGTCTAAAGAGCTGATTTGGGGATAGCAGTAGTTATTCTATGTAGAGTATCTGTATCTCCTTTTTCTCCCTTTTCTTCTTTTCTAGCCAGATTTGAGAGAAAAAAATAAAAGAGAAAGGGAGAAGTTAGGATCAAGGCTATTGTCCCAGTTTAGTATCCAAACTTAGGCATTTCATTTTGACTCCTGTGCTTCTGGAACCTACTAAGATCATTCGAGGAAGGGGTTCTGTTCAGAACTGGTAGAGGCACTAGCCAATAGGAGTGTCGGATGCAGGCGTGGGTGTGGGTGGCTCTCCTGGCACTCAAACAGGCAGGAATGTGATTGGGTCCTGTGGGAACCCGCTACACTGGGGGCCTGGGGAGGCCGCTTTAGATAACATGCTCCAGGTGTTCAGGATTAAAACAAAGACCCCTTTTCACTGTTGTCTGAGAATGAAGAATCCTCACTAGTTGCATAAGGGTTTTCCTAAATGGTAATATTTGGTTACAGTAAGATCTGTTGTTTCACAGGAAGTCCAGCAGAGGGGCCTGTAATTTGATTCAGTTAGTAACTTGGAAAACCAAGAGGGGAGGAAACCCCAACCAATTAATGTACATTAAGACATTTTCACTGGTGTCCATATCTAGTATATTTTGTACTTAATTATTTTACAAGAAAATTAAAAATGATTAGTTTTCCACTCAGGTCAAAATTATTTCACTTTGGTACTAACCTAACTATAATGCCTTAAACTTCCCAGCAATCTTGACAAATTTTAATAACTTTTACAGGTACTCTATAGGTTGTTGGTCAGGCCTTGTGCAGGGTAGGCTCATTCCAAAAGGCTATAGAATATAGATGAACTATAGAATATCTATAACTTGTACCAGAAAATCATTTTTCCCTAGTCAAGTGAAAAGACCATGTAATTTCTTAACATTCAGATAATATATTAGGAGTTTTTAATCTCGGGTCTGTGGATTTCAAGGGAGACTATCAAATCTGATGGGGGAAAATTACATCTTTATTATCTCTAACTTCTAACTGAAATATAGTATTTGTTCCAATAATTGAAAAATCATTATTCTGAGGGAAAGTTCAAAGTTCACCAGACTGTCAAAGAGGTATATGGAAAAAAAAGGTTAAGAACTTTTGCTATATGCTGTCTTTATTTTTTAAGCCCTCACCTTCTCTATTAGAATTGATACTATGCATCATTCCAAGACAAAAGAGTGGTAATAGGCAAATGGGGTTAAATTACTTGCCCAGGAAGGCCATATATCTATGAAGTGTCTGAGGTCTGATTTGAACCCAGGATCTCCTGTCTCTAGGTATGACTCTCTATCCATTGAGCCTCCTAGCTTCTGTATTCTGCTATAGTCTGTATTTAGTGTCTCTCTCTTTCTCTCTGTCTTGATCTTTTTTCTAGTTGAACTTTTTGAAGCTTTTAATACTGTTGACAAAACTATCCTGGATATTATTTTTTTCCTTGGCTTTTAAGACAGTTTCCGCCTCCTCACCTTCACCTCATATATTTACCCATGCCCTTTCACGGCTCTCTCTTTTTAGCTCATTAATATCCTCCTAATTCCCAAATGTGGGCATGAACTAAGATTGATCTAAATCTTGTCTTTTCCTTCTCTACCAGAGGTTCTTAACCTTTTTGAGTCTTAGACCCTTTGACAACTTAATGAAGGCTATAAACCCTCTCTCAGAATAATGTTTTTAGATACAGAAAACAAAATACATAAGATTTCCAAAAATTCAACTATATTGAAATATAGTTATCAAAATATTATTAGAAGCAAGTTCATAGATCCTAGTTTAAGTGCTCTTTCTTGATATTCTTTCCATTCTCCAAATTCTCAGATAATTGCCTTTCTGCTTCCTTCTCTGATCCTTTCACCTACCCTTAAGGTGGTACTCCTTCAAAACTTCCACAGGTCCTTTTATTTTCTCTATATTCTAGCCTTCAGTTATATTTTCTCATTAATCTATATAGCAACTCATTCTCTTAGACTATAATTTTCATGAAGACAGGGACTGAATCACATCTAAACTTTGTATCTCCTAATCAATTTCATAGAATTTTACACAGTAGTTATTGAATAAATGTTGCAAAAATAACTAATGAGTTGAAACTCAAGAGAAGAAAAATAGAGTTCCTACTACTCTTCATGAGTACAGGGGTCCAGGTTTAGATGAAAAACATTCGAGATACTAAAAGAAGTAGTGTATATAGTGCTAACATATGTGCTATCTTTTTTGTGTTGTAATTTTTCATAAAAGTTGGAAGGAATAGTACAGGTTCCATAGTATTAGAGAAGGCCAATATCCCAGTTTTTTTTTAAATGGAGAGAGATGCAATCCACAAATAATAAGCTACTGAACTTGTCTTCAATTCATGGTAAAATTCTAGTTTTTAGAGAAAAGAACAGGAAGTGGTGATCACATGACATTGATTAGCTTCTAGAGTTTTGAAATCTGATACCTACATTCGATGAATTAAAGTCACCAAGTTAGAGAGCTATATTCCAGGGTACTGAAAGACATTATTTCTAAAAGTGTGCTCTGAGAGACTGTGGAAAATGAGTGAAGTGTGGCAGAAACAAATTAGGAATAATGTTGTCCAAATGTTGAAAAAAAATAGAAGATTTTGAAGTCTGCAATCATCAGGCAATAAACTCACCTTTGAGTTCCTGAAAAAATTTAAATTTAGTAATAGAAAATGGGAGAAATATTTGTAATAAAACTGACATTATATGCTAATTTTAATGTTTACAAAGCACTTTCTATAGATTTTCTCAATTGACTCTCAAAAAAAAAGATATTGCCTTTAGTCCCATCTTAAATATGAGGAAATTGGGAGCACAAAAAAGTTCAGTGGATTTCTTGTTGTTACATAGTTGGTTACTTGGGTAAGGGTTTGAGATATCAATAATGAAATTGTAAAAGGGGATGTTGTCTAAAGAGTGAGATGTAGATGCCCAGGAGACTAATTCATCAACTCATCAGAAGGTATCCTTGATAAAAGTATTAGAAGAAAACAAACAGGCTTTTGCAAGCAATATTCCATAACAAACTACATCTTTGTTTTCACACAATTTACTGAAAGATAGAATGCAAGAACCAGATGCTTATTGTAAATTAGCTAATTTTTTAGAGCATTTCTTCCCTGAAGAAAAATTTTACTTCAATGTCTCTCTTTCAATAAAGTTTTTAATTCCTTGTAAAATATAAAAATAACCTTATAATCATTAATATTAGGTGAAGTTTACTTAGAACACTTAACCACTGATGTTGAGATTCGAAGCAGAATTCAAGTTTAAGAGGGATTACTTAGAGACTGTAAAGATCTCCAGTTAGTTTAATTAATGAATGACTGGGTTGTTTGTATCAGTAACAGGAACTCTGTAGAATTTCCTGGAGAAAGGTTATGATTACTCAAAAGATTTTGGCCTAGCCATCCACACAGAAAAAAAAAATTGGATGAAGAATGTCATTTGTCCAAAATGTGATATATAGTAATATAGGCAACCTATAGAATTTATTTATTTATTATGAAGACTTTACCTGCCAGGTCATCCATAATGGGAAATTGACGGCTCCCTTCACAGTGAAGATCGGAGTGAAGCAAGGCTGCATGCTTTCGCCCCTTATCTTCTTGATGGTCATAGATTGGATCATGAGAAGAATTACCAAGGACAACAATACGGGCATTCAATGATTCCATACCAAACAGCTTGAGGACCTTGACTTCGCGGATGACATCTGTCTCCTTTCTCGCAAGCCAAACTTGCATGACTCTCTGAAGAGGCGGAGAAGACTGGTCTGAAGATCAACAAGAGGAAGACGGAGGTGATCACAGTCAACAGCAGACAGGACCTGCCAATCCAACTACAGGGAGAAAACATCAAGGAGACGGACCACTTCACCTATTTGGGTAGCATAGTCAGCAAGGACGGCGGGGCAGATGAGGACATCAGAAGCCGAATCAACAGAGCCAGACATGCATTTAACACCCTGCGGTCTGTCTGGATCTCCAAAGCACTGTCCCTAGTCACTAAGCTCCGAATCTTCAATACCAACGTAAAGCCGTCCTCCTATATGGATCAGAAAGCTGGAGAGTGACGAACGTCAACACCAACAAACTCCAGATCTTTGTTAACAGATGTCTACACTACATCTTGAACATCAGATGGCCTGAAAAGATCTTCAATGCTAGTCTCTGGGAAAGAACAATCCAGTATCCCATCAGTCAGGACATAAAGAAACGTAAGTGGAGATGGATAGGACATACGCTATGAAAACCGGAAGACAACGTAGCCAGACAAGCATTGAGCTGGAACCCTTCAGAGAGGAGGAAAGTCGGAAGACCAAAACAGACCTGGCGAAGATCTGCCGAAAATGAAACAAAAACAGTCAGAATGACGTGAGCCCAGCTGGGGGAAGTTGCCCAGAACAGAGACTGATGGCGTGAGATGGTTGGGGCCCTATGCTCCTAAGGAGTCAACAGGAATAAAAAAAAAATAGAATTTACTTATTATCATCTGTCTTCAATAGCTGCTACAAAAAGAAAATGAGTTGCACTCCCAAATTGAGAAGAATTTTGAATCTCAAATTCTCTCCCTCTCTGCTCCTAACTATCCCCTCAAATGGTAAGCAATTTCATATAGATGGATTATTTTTGAGAAGTTGAAATGTTCTTTTATTGATGGTAGTCTTCTTCCATAAGAAGGCTAATCTTTTTTTTAAACCCTTGTACTTTTCGGTGTATTGTCTCATAGGTGGAAGAGTGGTAAGGGTGGGCAATGGGGGTCAAGTGACTTGCCCAGGGTCACACAGCTGGGAAGTGGCTGAGGCCGGGTTTGAACCTAGGACCTCCTGTCTCTAGGCCTGACTCTCACTCCACTGAGCTACCCAGCTGCCCCCATGAAGGCTAATCTTTTTAATACTGTGGTACAGTAGAATAAGAGCTAATTTTGGAATCATAGAACCTATATTCAAATTTTGACCGTCATTTATTACCAACATATTTTTGGGCAAATCACTTCCTCTCTCTTGAGATCAATTTTCTCTTCTGAAAGAGGTTTGTATTAAATGACTTTTTTTATCCCTTACTTTCTGCCTTATTACTAACTGGAAGACAGAAAGACAAGAACTGGGCAAATAGGTTTTAGTGACTTGCCCAGGGTCACACAACTAGGAAGTGTCTGAGGCCAGATTTGAAGCCACATTTTCCTGACTCCAAGCCTGGTTCTCTATCCATTATGCCACCTAGCTGCCTCCATTAAATGACTTATAAAGTCTAGGGATATATTGGTAAATATTTAAACTGGATCACACACAAAAAAGCACACATGACATGCTTTTAAGTTTAATATGCATTGTTAACTTTTTATCCATCACTTTCTTAAATATCCATAATAAATCAATGTCAAGTCATTATTTATAGTGTTTGTTGATTTCTGAAGTATAAATACTCACACTGAAATACCAAGGTCCACAAAGAAATAAGAGTATGCCTTAAGGAAGTTACCCGAATCCTCAGGAGCTAACTGCCACAGTCCTAAAGCTGCATTTCTTTATTATATATTGCTGGGTCAAATAATCCATGACTGGGTGGTAGGTCAATATACCTGGAAACAAAATTAACTTAAACTGCTCTGGATTGATTCATCAGGATCTTGGCTTTCAATAGCCCCTGTTGGTGTTATGGGAGTGTATGGGGTTAATTCAAACCATTAATCTTCCGTGAGTATTCTGCCACACAAAGATGGTGAAAATCCAGAGTGAGCTGAGGCTAGCAAAGAATGCTAATGATGACAGAAAGTGAATTTTTAAAAAAAGCTATATTATAGAAAATAGGAGGATTAAAGAATGACCATAGTTTCATTGACTGAACAGATAGGATGATAAAATAGAGAAGGGAAAGAAGACAATTATTCTTTCTTATTTTGACTCCACTTTTTTCTGCCAAGAATAATCAATCATTACTAGATTGGAAAGAAAGAGCAAAAATAATAATTGAGTTGAAACTCAAGAGAAGTAGAAAGATTGTAAGAGTGCCCATTGCTCTTCATGAGTCGAAATGTACAGGTTTAGATGAGGAACATCTGAGATACTGAAAGAGCTAATGTATGTAGTGCTAAAATACTATGATTTTTACCAAATACTAAAATATAGTTTTTTTAAGGTCAGAAGATATAGTAGAGGTTCCATAGTACGAGAGAAGGGCCAATATCCTTATTTTTTTAAAAGGAGATGAGGAATCTACAAATGATAGGCTATTGAACTTGACCTCAATTCCTGGCAAAATTCTAGTTTTTAAAGAGGAGAAGTGGTGATTGCAACAAACCCCAGCATGGCTTCATGGAGAACTAGTGAAACAAATACATTGCTGGTAGAGTTGTGAATTGGTCCAACCATTCTGGAGGGCAATTTGGGACTATGCCCAATGGGCTTTAAAAGAATTCCTGCCCTTTGACCCAGCCATACCACTGCTGGGTTTGTACCCCAAAATGATAATAAGGAAAAAACTTGTACAAAAATATTTATAGCCGGGCTCTCTGTGGTAGCAAAAAATTGGAAAATGAAGGGGTGGCCATCGATTGGGGAATGGCTAAACAAATGGTGGTATCTGTTGGTGATGGAACACTATTGTGCTAAAAGGAATAAAGATATGGAGGAATTCCATGTGAACTGGAATGACCTCCAGGAATTGATGCAGAGAGAAAGGAGCAGAACCAGGAGAACCTTATACACTAAGAGACTGATACATTATGGCACAGTCAAATATAATGGACTTTCCTACTAGCAGCAGTGCAACGATCCAGGACAATTCAGAGGAACTTGTGAGAAAGAACACTATCCACATGCAGAGAAAGAATAGTGGAAATGGAAATGCATTAAAAAATATGTGATTGATCACCTATACGGATATGATTGGGGTTTTGATGTTAAAGGTTTGCACTACTGCAAATATGAATAACATGGAAATAGGTTTTGAACAATGATACATTGAAAAGAGAATTAAATTCTCTTAGTTTATTTTTAATGTAATCAATCAGCAACCTTTAATTTAATCAAATAAAGAACTTAAAGTACCCCTACTTAGTACCTAACTAACCATTAAGTAAGAGAGTTCACAAGTTACTTACTAGAGAAAGCTCATACCTCCAAAGGTCACTGTCCCCCCACCCCAAAGTGCTAGGCAAATTGGGAGGCTGTGATTGGTTCCCGTAAAGTGGGGGAGCAACAGGAAGTAATATAGAGAAAACTGCTTTTAAAAGGTCAGCCCAAGGACTCTTGGAGGCAGTCACTTTTTCCTGGACTCATCCTGGGCCTGAGCATTCTGCGCTGGAGAGGCTTGCTGGGTGAGTGACTGGAACAGAAGGAAGAGGCTTGGGTTGGTGGATTTCTGGCTGAAGATGCCACCAGGACTTCCATGTGGAGATCAGGACTTGAGGGAGCCCTTGCCAGGGGCTGAGCTGGACATCACCAGATCAGCAGTTAGGCTGGTAGGCCAGATAATTGTCTACCTCCTTTCATATTTTCCACTTTAATATCTCTACCTTGATGTGGATAAAAGCTGCTAACAGTTTACCTAACTTAAGAGTTAATATGTTATAAATGGCAACCACAATAATTTTTTAAATTCTTATATTTGTCAAACCCATTTCAATTATTACAACATGTATAACCCAGTGGAACTGCTTGTCAGATTCAGGAGGGGGCAGGAAAGAGCTGGGGGGATGATGAATCATGAAATCATGGAAAAATATTCTAAATAAAGGAAAAAATGAAAAAAAGAACTAATAAAGCAGCCAGACAACAAGCTCTCATTAAGCATTTACCTTGCATCAGGAACTGTGTTAAACAGTGGGCATATTTATAAGCAAAAAGAAAGACAGTCCTTGCCCTCAAGAAGTTTACATTCAAATAGGTTGAGGGGAGACAACACATAAAAGAAAGATGAAAAGGATTGGGGTGTAATAATGAAAGTAAAATATTAAATGACTAAAAAAAGATTGTGATCACTATCTATAAAATTAACTCTCAAGTCAGGAGTCAGTAGCTCTTAATAATTAAGGAAGGAGACAGAAAATATCACCTAACTAAAATACCCTAAACTGAATCAGGAAGCTGAAATCTGAAGCCCACCAAGCTGCCTAAGTCTGCAAAAAGCCCTTGAGTGCACAGGAGGCACCAGAACTCAAGTGCCAACAGAGAGAGTGCTCTGCCTCCTGCAATTTAGGCATGCAAAATGGAATGCAGGGTAGGAGGAACTTGGAGAGGACAAACCTGGGGAGTGGATTCTATCTACACAAAGGGAAGATACCTATGGGAGGGAGCATTGTGGCATTCTGGAAAGTCAGAAGCACAGTCAAGAGGGGAATGAAACATGGCTAGCAGGGGCCATTCCAGAAATGCTGGTCACACCAGGAATTCACCAATGGGAGAGAGACATCATTAGTGGGCCTGTGCCAGAGTGAGAAGGCTAGATTAAATTCATTTTCTTTTTGACAGGATTATGAGGCTTGTAGATGAGGAGAATGCCATTCCTAGATTTTGCCTAGATTTTATTTTATTTTAGTGGATATTTTTTTGCCATTATTTGACAAGATTGAGAGGTATGGGCTAGATGATAGTATAGTTAGGTGGATTCAGCACTATCATCTGGAAAGGAGACATGCTGGGAATCTGCTCTTGGTTGTGTGCTGCTTAAGATTTTTTAACTGATGATATGGATAAGAGAATAATTAACATGCTTATCAAACTTTCAGGTGACATAAATCTAGGAAGGATTTCACCTTTGAGTGAGAGAGGCAGGATCCAAAAAGATCTTGATTAGAATATTGGGCCATATGTGTAAGATAAAACATAAAGTCTTACACTTAGTTAGAAATATCAATCTTACCAGTACAAGATGGGGATTAGTTATCTGAAAAAAGATCTGGAGATTTTAATGGATTTCAAGTTCAATATAAACCAACAATGTAATATGACAAATCATAAAAGTTAACTCAAGAAGGGGCTGTGTGAGGAGATGTTTAAAGTCTTAGATTAGTGAGGTGATAGACTCACTGTAATGTACTCTGATAAAGTAACATCTAGATCATCATGTTCAGTTTTGAGTGCCATATTTCAGGAAAGACATTGGATGAACTAGAGAAGGTTTAGTGAAGGGTAACCAGGATGGCAAAGGACTTGAAGATGATGGATATGAGAATCAGTTAAAAGAACTCGAGATATTTATCTAGCATAGAGAAAACATGTCCTCTTAGAGGACATGAAAGCTGTCTCTAAGCATCTGAAGAACTTTCATCTGGAAGAGATATTAAATGTGTTCTGCTTAATTTCTGAGGACAAACCTAGGACCAATGTTTGAAAGGGCAGAAAAATAAATTGAAACTTTATGTAAATGAAAACTTCTTTCCTATTAGAACTATACCAAAGTAAAATAGCTGTCTTTGGGAAGCAGCAGTTGTTCTATCACAGGATAGCTTAAACCAGACACTGGTTTAACTACTTGTCATTCATGTTGAATTTAAGATTCCTGTTCAGGTACAAATTTCATCAGATAGCCTCTGAGGTCTTTTTCAATTCTGAGATTTTTATGTTTGTGATTCTGTCGCAACTTTCAAAGGCTCACAAATATCATTAAATTTTAGAGCTTAACATATTTAAGTTTTCTTAATATTAATCTTCTAGGGTTAATGGTATATTTGGTATATTGAAGAGATAATTTACCAAATTGGAGAAAAATTCCTCCCCCCCCAAATGCTTATAGCAACTTAATTTTTTCTGGGATTGTTTTTTTACATACTAGAAAATTTGGTCTATGATCTCTACATGTAGACTATAGAATTTTTTTATTATAATCTCTTTCATCTAAGTTCAAGGGAACAAAGGAATATATAAATTCAACATGCACAGATAAATTTCTTTGGAATGCTCTCTAAACACCAGGTATGGGATATTGTTTTGATATAGATGATTAAGTGACTATACATTTGTGGCATGTTCTCTAAGCATATGCATTTGGTCAGAGAATGAAGTATCAATGAAACTACGGAAAGTATTACACTCCTCTGGACAGTTCCAGAATAGGTAGTTATAAGATTGGCAAACTTTTTCTCTTCTTCCTTGCCATCTGTGCTCTTTATATTCAGTTTGCGTGTGGGAAGGTGGAGGGGCGTGGGGTAGGGAATGAGATGGGGATGTGGAGAGGGAGGGAATGGAAATTATTTACTTTGGGAACTTTGACTGTAGTGCTGTTAAATTCCAGATTTCCAGTCTACTTTTCCACCACTCATCCTAACCACATACATATTCCATTCTGGATGGTCAGTGCATATGGGCCTAAGAGGCAAGTTTGGCATGTCATGGAAATGTTCTTTCTTCCTTTCAGCTAAAATTGCCAACTAATGGCTGCTGGGATGATGACTTTTGGAAAGAAGGATGGGTGTCCACTGAGAATAGGAACAAGCTTGCCAGTTCATTTCCTGATGGCACTAAACAATCCCTCGGGTTTAGGCATCTACAATTTTATTATAAGAAATGGCAAGACACAGAAGAAAGCCTTGGTATTAATTCACTCTTATTCTATCTCTGAAATTGTTCATTCCTTCTCTTTTATGGCTTATAATTTAAAATTTCTTTTGCTTATTTTTCCCCTATTTCTATAGGTGTAAAGGATAGAAGGATAGAAAAAAATTCTATCTTCAAATTTGGGAGGAATCTAGGATTAAAGGATTAAACTCAGGTTTGAGCCAAAGGTGTTTTATCCTGGATGCCCCACAGACAATCCCTTTGCCTCAGCGTGCCTCAGTTTCTTTTGTAAAATGTAGATTAGTACAATGACCATATGTTTTTCAAATTCTTCTCTAATGAGTTGATTAATTAGTAGAAGATAAAAACTAAAAGATAAATAAAAACATTATGGAGCTATTTAAAATGCCCATATTTTATATGGCTTAAAAGATTTTGAATACTTTTAGTTATTTGTGTCTTTCTCTCATGCTTCTCTCTCCAGGAATAAAAATAGCTCAGCTTCCTCAAGGAGAACCCCCCAAAATATCCCTGGGCCTCTTGTTATAATGTGACCTACTAGATCGCAGAACTCAGTAAAACATGAGTCCACCTTGGGCTTTGTCCAAGGAGTTTAGTTACTGGAATCAGTATCAGACTCATTTTAATACATTCTCTCCTATAATGTAGTCCACAGTGTGTATTCTGTAGCAGCACAGTGAGGATCCAGTGGAAACTTAAAATCATGAGTTATTGTGATGTACCATGATATGCAGATTGAAATTTGGATTATAGAAGAACCTCAGAGGACAGTGAGGTCATCTTTTGAAGCAAAAGCTGATCTCACCATGCTAACAGGACCTAATACTACATATATTTACAAGCAGACTTATAGTTAAACACAGTTGGAAATGATATACTAATTCAGGATCAGACAGCTATATCTCTTTGAAAATGATGCAGGTAAATATGGTAACGGGAGCCTGTGGAATACAGTTAACTAGGTTTCATTACCTCTTTCTCTCTACTTCTAGGTTTACATTACTTTTACTTGGATGGCAAATAAGAAAGCTTTTTTCTTTTAAATGACAGCAGGGGGAAGAATCAGGTTGCTAATTTCCCTGAGATGCAGGAGGGTATAATGACAGATATGGGCTGGAAACTAAGAAGTTTTTCCTTTAAAAGGTACAACTTGAAAGTAATTATTCTCTCAATGACTTATATTTGTGTTGGTAAGTTCCCAGGTCATAATTAAAAACAGAAAACAAGAATGAGGGAGAAGAGGGAAAACAGAAGACCTCAGATAATGAAATAGCTTTAGTCCAGTATGTATTTGTGTTGTCTGAGTTCATGGGATCATCAACATTGTTTTGATATTTTTTGACAGTCTCCTTCAATTAGCTATGATTGTTTTATTTTCACATTTAGGAAAACAATGTAAATATCATACCTACTCTGGAGTGAAATAAATTAAGAATAAAGAGAATGAGATTAAGCTCCAGGTAATAGTCTCTGTTATATCATCAGGGAGGCAAAATAGCACAAAGCAAAGGGCACAGTGTTTACTCCAGTTTTGCTCCTTATTAACTTCCCTGCTCTGGACCTCAGTTTCCTCATTTGGATAATGAGAGTGGAATAAAATGATCTCAGAGGTCTCTGACACCTCCAATATCCTCAGACTACTCAAATCAAAATATTGATTCAGGTTGCAGAATTTTTGGATCATGGAGAAAGGTGGCCACCATCTTATTCAAACTTCTCATCTTATAGGGTTAATGAGGTGGAGTGTTGGACATAGATAGAATCAGGAAGAAATGAATTTGAATCCAGCTTTCAACATTTACTGACTCTAGGCAAATAATCCAACTGCCTTAAGTCTGCCTTAAGGTTCTTCCATTGTGAAATGGGGATAACAATAATACCTACCTTCAAAGGTTGTTTGTGAGGATCAAATGACATAATAAATGTAAAGAGCTTTGCAAATCTTAAAACACCATCTAAATGCTAGGTATTACACATATTATCTTTGTAAAAGAGGAAACCAAAGCCCAGAGAGATTCAGGGCCTAACAAACAGAACAGTGATTAAGATTTTAACCAAGTCATCTAACTCTAAATTTAGTTCTCTTTTCATTATAGTTAACTACTCTTTCTATTTTGTTCTAGTTTAATAGTTTTAGGGGGGAAATGTAAGTTTGGAACAATTTAGGGTTTTACTAGAATTAAAAAAAAACTTGAAAACATTTTAGTTTGCTTTATGGTTCAGTAGAAAATATTGTTATTTATATCCATCCAAATTAGTGAAATTTGTTCCAGCTTTTGATTCATGGTTAAGTTCAATTCAAGATTCTGAGCTAGGCTAGATGGCAGATGGGCTCTTGACTTTGATGGAGTTGGCTGAGGCAGCTAAGAGTTTAAGAGATACCTAAGATGGCAGGCTCAGTGGATTGAGAGCCAGGCCTAGAGACAATAGATCTTGAGGTCAAATCTAGCCTTAGACACTTTCTAGCTGTATGACTGTATAAATCACTTAACCCTCATTGCCTAGCCCTTACCACTTTTCTGCTTTGGAACCAATACAAAGTATTGATTCTAAGATAGAAGGTAAGGGTTAAAAAAAGACAGCCAATAATTATCAGAAAAGGAATTTGAACCCAGATCATTTTGACAGTAATTCAGGTTTTCTATCCATTATACAATACTGCTTCTCGTGTGAGTTATTATCTTATTATTTCCCTCTTATTCCTGGTATAGTGCATTTAAAAATGTTTATTGAACTGAATATATAAAAATCAAAAACAGTTAGAGCCAGCAAATTGGGTTGAAGACCAATGAACTTACTCATTAACCTATTGATCTCTCAAAATAGACATTTTATAGATTTAGAAAGGCATTCAAGAAGACTCTGAGAATTCTGATTAGAGGTATGTGTGTGTGAAGGGTAACAAAAAGCCCTGCTTGACATTCTGATAAACCTGAGGGTGGAGTATGTCCTTTACTAAATATGCTTGAGTTCCACTATTCATTATATTTTTTGTTACTATTTAATGTCAAGATATTAACATTTGGTTCATGTAAAACAGGAATAATGAAATCCCATAGTTTTAATAGGAGATAAATTAGAAGGTCATTCTAATACAGAGATATAGATGCAGAAGTTTTCATGGTGACTCTGAAGCTCACAAAGAAGCAAAACCAGTGGGAAACAGTTCCTATAAGCCCTTACTACAAGATTCTCTTTCCTTGTTCTGTATCTTAGTAGGATTCTTTTTGGAATTGATCCTTAAAAGTGAATCTCTTTTATTATTTCTGTTCAGTAGTTTCAGTCATGCCCATCTTTTCAAGATCCCATTTGGGGTTTTCTTGGCAAAGATACTGGAGGAATTTACCATTTTCTTATACAGCTCATTTTATGGATGAGGAAACTGAGGCAAAAAGGTTAAGGGGCTTTCCTGGGGTCACAAAGGTAGTAAGTGTCTGAGGCCAGATTTGAACTTAGGAAGATGAGAATTCCTGATTTCCAGTCAGTATTCTATCCACTGAGTCACTTAGCTGCCATATGCATCCCTAAAATTACTTATTAATGAAATAGAAATCCATTCTTGCTTTAATTCTATCTTATATCCTCCAGTTCTAGATTATCCAATAGGTACAAGAAAAATGTTCCTCCCTGCCTAGGGGCCCCTTGAATGAGTAGAAGCAAAACAAGCTTGAGTCCATCCCCAACCAACGAGATCATTTTCCCTTTTGTAGCCTGGTGGTTCTTCACCTGGTTCATGGGAACTAAAGCAACAGTAACTCCCTCTGGCCTTGCTCTGATCAAGAGCCAAGACACCTTACCATTAACATTAGTGAAGAGATGGTTGGGCTGGGGATGAATGACCACTTAGAACTTATAGGGATGGAGGAGTTAGTAGGGACACATGAACCCTTTGCAACAATAAAAAGAGCAAATACCAAGAAGAAAATGATGGCCCCATCAACATAGTTATGCCCTATCTTCCAAAGAGATGCTTCTGATAATTTTCTAGGCATCTAAGAAGACTCCTCATTTTGCTGGTAACTTCAATATATTGCTCTTTTGTCTTTTGGTTATCACATGTATACTTTCCTGTGAATGACCTCAGACTGCTTTCACTTAGATTCAGGTGAATCTTCTGTGGACGAATCCATTAATGACTGTGTCCCTGCTATCCATAAAGTGAATCTATAAAAATCTATGAAAATGAATTTTTAAAAAATTGAATAAATGAAACTTTAATAAAAATGGGTTTTTAACAAACAATGATATAATACAATTCTTCTTTACAAACAATTGCAGTTTTCCTTTCAAGCAGTCATCACAGTTCATTTATTTATTTCAATGATGCTTCCACTCCCCAAAACATGATCATAAACAACTATCTTTGCACTTTCCTCCTTCACTCTTCCTTATGTTATTTTTGTGTGCTTCCCATAATCTCTAATCCTTTACTGCTACCACTTCTAGGCTATTGTTCCTGTTAGGAATTTAAACACAGCCTAGCCCCTAAAGTTGACTAGTTCAATTACACACTACCTTCTACCTTTCACTCTCTTGCCAATTTTTTCTGAATTGTCTATCATGACTTGCCAAATCCCAACCTTGGATAACCAGAGAATACTTCTGTAAAAGTCAAATGATTAGGGGGAAGCTGGGATGGCAGAGAAAGGGGTTCTTTGAGCTCACCTAACACACCTCCAAACAATAACAGAAAGAAAAAAAAACACATCTCAGAATGAATCCTGGAGTGGTGGAACCAATGGAATAGAGTGTGAAGGAGTGCTCAGTCCAGGACAGCGTAGAGGGACAGCAAGGAGGATCCATCTTGCTGGGGTAGGAGAGGAGAACAGGGTCCGGTCCAGGGCACTGAGGCAATTCAGCATAATTCACAAGGAAAGGAGCACAGCTGGGTTCAGAACAGCTTCAATGGGGAGAACAGAAACTAATGCAATACAGTTCAGGCAGCAGCAGGAGGGATGTGGAAGTGAGTACAGGTGGTGGAATCCCCGTGTAATCCAGTGTAGGTGACAGCAGAAGGAGGGTAACTGAATAGGATCCAACCACAGTGGAACCCAATGAGAGCCAGCACTAGCAGCATCTGGACAGAACAATTGCATACCTTCTCACAGCAGGCCGGCCAGCCCACCCCTGCTGAGTTCTCACTCCATTCAACCAAAGAGGCAGCTGAGTTGGCCCCAGGCACCGGAATAGGTCACAGTACAAGCATGGGACACTACTCCCTCCACTCCAAGACATAGGTAAAGATAGAAAAAAGCCTTCCCCAAATGAGCAAAAGACAAAGAAAAAGCGTGATTCTGGAAAACTATTTTAGCAACAGGGGAGACCAGAAGACACTGAGAAGAGAACAGCAGTGCAAAAAAGGAAATGTGTGAATGTTCAAAGGGAAATATGAAAGGATGTCAGGCCTGAAATGAACTTCTGGAAGAGCACAAAGAGAGGACACAAAACAAAAAGTCAAATGATTGAGCTGTCTGGGTTCACTAGGAATTTCTGATATTTAATCACAAGGGAGCTCTCGTTGTTATAAAGCAATTCTTTAATTCTTTCCTGAGTGGTTATCTGCCATACTCACCACAGCAACTCCTCTAGACTTTCTTCCCCCTCCCCCCCCAAATTCTCTACTCAGCTCTCCTCTCTCTTTCTAAATAGAGGATTTACCTCCTACTTTACTGAGAACATAGAAGCCATATGGCATGAACTCCCTTTTCTTCCTTACTCTCTTTCAAAACTCCTTGCATCATTCCCCATTCTATCTTTTTTTTTTATCTAAGGAAGAGGTAAGCCTTTCCCACTACCAAAGTATTCATTTTACCTGTGCTTTTGAACTCAACTCCTTCTACCCACTTTGAATGTTTGTCTCCTCAGGCATTCCCCCTTTCTCTCATATTTGATCTTTCTTTATCCACTGACCCCTTCTCTACTGTCTACGAATATGCTTAGACTTCCCCCATCCATCAAATATTTTGGCATGTGTCACACCTGCAAGACATCATTCTATATTTCTTTTTTTTTGCAGCCATACTCTAGAAATTATTATCTGTAGTCATAGCCCCCAATTTTTCTCACCTTCTACTCACTTCTCACCTCTTTGCAATCTAGCTTGTGGCCCAACTATTCAAATCCAATTGCTGTCTCCAAGGAAATGCATTGACCTTTTCTCACTCTTCATTTTACTTTATTTTTCTACAGTTATTCAGTTTTGACCATCTCGATATTCTCTTTTACCTTGATAGCATTGCTGCTATTGTTCTTCTCTTGTCTGACCACTACTTCTCAGTCCTCTTTTGATGGATCATAATCATTCATCTCCTGACATGTGATGTGTAGATGTTGCCCAAGACTATGCCCTAGGGCTTTGTCTCTTCTCTCTCTTCATTTTCTATTGTTGATGTCATCAGCTTCCTTGTGATCAATTATTCTTTTTATACACAGTGTCTTCAGTGGTAGCAATTCTTTATCTTTTGAATGACTGAAAATGGATTTGATTTGTGGGAATAGCCAATAGTCTTTTGAACCTGTCAAAACTGATTCAAATGAGAGGTTTGGGGTTTAAACTCCAGTGTATCATGTAACCTCTCTGGGTCTTTTTGGGGGGTTATTGTTAATAAAGAGATAAGACCCAAGTGATTACCTACCATGTACTATCTAGATCTAAATCTATGATCTTAAATCTGGTGAATTAAATGAGTGATTCAGCTAGATAATTCTGACTTCTAATTACTCCTACTGCTATCACCATTGAACAACTATTCTCCAAGTCAGGACTTTAAAATAGTACAACTAAGTTTCTTAGGCTCTCACTACTAAGGAGAATTCCAAAGCAGAGGTACTAAAAGTGCAGAATGGCAGACTCGTTGAAATAATCATAGTATTCTACCAGATTGCTACATGATTTTGATCAGTTTGGGTGTGTTATTTGAAGAATCTTCTACTATTTTATAATCTAACCTACTAATAAGACACATCTGTATTCTGGAAGAGTCAGATATGAATTTGTCATTCATTTGACTTCATAATGTTTCTTTACAACTGCTGACAAATTATAGAAATTGTAGATCTAATGGTTATTTTTTAATAAGTCAACATTTTACAGAATCATAGAAATTTGTCACTGGAAGGGATCCACCTCACAGATTACCTGTTTTATGCTAAACTTAATACTTTCGTTTGTGTTAATAATTAATTTCCTTCAACTTGAAGTCATAGCAGCAAAATAGTCCTTCCCTTCTTTCTTCATGAATACTATCAAAAGGCTATGGTGAAAAAAATTCTTCTCTTTAATATGAGATCTCCATAGGATTATAACTCATTGTGAAGATTAATTTTCTCATTAATCTTTTATGTCTGCTATCTGGGAAATGAGAAGATGCTTGATGGTAGAAGTTTTATTTTTGTATTTTATTGAACTGGATCCTTCATTTGGAAATGCAGTTAAATTATTTGTCCAAATCACTGAATTAAGATGTTGTGATGTTATGTCTTGTTAGGTAGTCAAACTTCCCACCCCAAAGAGCTAAGTAAAGCCTATTGGCTGAACAAAGGTGTAATAGTACATTGTCTTAGGAACAGACTAAGAAGGCTACAGAGGGAGGCCAGCCCTCCTACCCAACATGTTTTCAGCATATGGTGTGCATGATAGCTCTAGATTTGTAATGTACCATATATTTTCTTTTAAGAATAAAGCTTAACTTCTAAAGCATTACTCAATCCAGAATTGGTGTGTGGGTAGAGGAGGGATGTTTGGGAGGGAATGTGTGTTTTTGCATCTTGGCAACATAACCAGACCATACAATATTCATGCCATTTGAAGCACTAAATTTGCCCTTCAGCCCTCCAAGATGCAAGAGGCATGCAAATTGTCCTTGAGAACATAATAATGAAGATGATAGTAGGAGGAGAACAATGGCCTCATCAGAGTCAGAAATGAAGAATTTAATAAAAATATGGAAATATGCATGTCAAGTAATGCAAAATTACCGAAGTGCTAGTCTAAACATTCTCAGCAACTAATGGGCCTCACCTTAGGCCCTTCCTTTCTCTGATTTTTATCTGTGGCTTCTGCTGGGTCTACTCCTGATGACTTAATTTTGATGGTAAAAGCAAAATGCTTTGCTCACGCCTGCCAGGATAACATTAATCCCTTTCACAGAAATCCTAGCACCAGCTCAGAGGACAACACTTTCTTTCGCTGGAGAATTTCACTTCTCACTTTATCTTCCTTACCTATCTCAAGCCTGTCAGGCCTCTTGCATACCTGCAGCTGACAGCCTGGAAATCAGGGACTTTGATGTTGTAAAGGATATTTTATCTCGGGTAATTTTCGCCAATTCCTACATTATTGTGGGGGATATTCAAAGATGCAAAGAATGAGCGATGGCTTTGTCTGCTCAGATCAGAGCAATTTGCAAGCTTTACTGGGGAACAAGGCCCAATAAAGGGACTTCAGAGATGAATTCTGTCAACACCACTGGGAACTGGCATGACATCAAACTCTATGATTATTGATAGCTTAAGCATCAGTGGGTACAGAAAAAGGTTGAGGGGATGGGAAACTTCTCATCAAGAGAAGCAAACCTTTCAGTTTACTCATGAGTTTTGAAAAAAAAACTAAATCCACATAACTTTAACACATAAAATGATTTTAATTCGTTTCTTCACTAAAAAGCAGGTGTGAGTAATTGTAGGGTATTATTTCTCTTAGGAGACTCATAAGTTTCTATGCAAAATAAAAAGCAGATACAGTGTCAGTATTCCCTCTCACATCCTTTTGTATCACAAAAGATCTTTAATATTGTTTTACAGGTTTGATGTGTGTTATAGTAGAAAGAACAATGGATTTTCAGGCAGAGGTTATTAAATTAGAATCTTAGGTCTCTTAGGCTTATTACCTGTGTATCCCTGAGCAAGCCGGTTAATCTCTCTGAGGCTCAGTTTTCTCATCTGCAAATTTGTAGATGAGAAAACAGAATCACCGAGATGGTAAGTGATTTATCTGTGGTTACACAGGTATTAAATGAGAGATAAGATTTGAACTCAGGTCATCTAACTCCCAAACCAGAACACTTTTTACTATATACCTCAGTGTTTAGATGGTGATCATTAAAATCTCTTCCTGCTCTAAATATTATGATTTCTAAAACCTTCAGACCCTATGGAGATATCATGAAGAATGAGCTTTGTAAATCTTCTGGTGCTTATTATGTAAAGTTAAACTTTTATTAAGTAATCACTTCAAAACAGGTCATCCTGAGAGGTAGGATGGAAAGCAGACCAGTGAGGGTTTAGATAAATTTTGTGTATCAGTTCTGTGATGGATTATATTGTGGGGGTGACTTAGGAATGTTGGGGATGTATCCCTAACCTTTTGAATTTAATAATATCAAGGAAGGACAGTTACCATGTTCATCCTAAAAATGTCACTTGGTGCCTCTGTCAGAGTGCTGTACTATTAGGCCACCCAGAAGGACATCACATATTTTAAAGCAGATGGCATGCATTTCTACTTCCATTTTATACTTAGTGAAACTGAGAAGCTTCAGGTTAGTGATCTCCCAAGGTCAGAAGCTCCACAGCAGCTGAGTGGGGCACAGAACCTAGAGCAGAGATAGTATGATTGTCTAAATAGTGCCAGACTTGAATTGAAGAAGATCTTCGGCTGAATCTGCCTTTGGGTGTTGGTTAGGTGAGGGTTAATCAGGCAAGGATTAACCTCTTTAACTCTTGGTTTCCTTATATTAAAAAATGGGACTAAGCTTACCTCAGATTCCTGGAGATAGTAAATTGTGACCATGTTCTGTGAAGCAAAGCACTTAGCAAACCCTAAAGTAATATATAAAGAAATGCTAATTATTATAATCATAATTATTAGTTATCTTAGGGCAAAGTAGTGTCTCTTAAGTTTCTCTTCAATGCCAGGTAATCTTTAACCAGAAGGCCATTTTTTCATTTTATTTTCATTGAAAGCAACTATGGCTGCCTACATTCTAAGATGACTTCCCCTTCTGCCAAGTGTCTCAAAGGTAAGGCATTGCCTCCAATCATTCAAAAATGTGAGTTATAAAACACAAACTGAAGTATACATATACACACACAACCTATAAAACTGTAACTATAGCGGTGACTAGGTTCCAAGTAATGGATTTTGATTTGTTTTCCCAGATCTTCCCACAATGACTCAATTTGATTGAAATGATGCAATTCTAAAGGGATTCATTAGGTTCCATTGCTAGGTTACCATTTGCCCTCTTCCAACTACATCTCTATGCAGTTGGTCTTTTAAAAAAATATTCTTTCATTTATATTATTGCCTTGTATATCATAAGTACCAGCTCTTGAGTATACATTCTTTTTCTACATTTCACCAAGTCAGATTGCTAGAGTAAGGTTTTATTTTTATTTTTAGGGGCTGGGGGCTGTCTTGGGCATTCTCCTTCTTATTTAGGTAAAAGAAAAAAAATCAAAATGTGTTTTGTATTACATGCTATCAATTGCAACTGAGTTGCAGTTCCACTGGGCTTATGGATGTTTTCAGTTAAATTCTCTCAATTGCCCTCATGAGCATGGCAGCTGGTGGAATTCCTTCCATTGTTTTATTGAGAGAACAGCTAAGATTCCACTAATAAAGTGAATCCAATAGTACAAAGATTCATTACCTTCTGTTTCTCTCTCTCACTTTCCCCTTTATGTTTTCCTATCTCTCTTAGAGATCTTAGAGCTAGAAAGGATATCACACAACTAAAAGTCAGACCTACTCATTTTACAGAGCAGGAAACTGAGGCTCACAGATATGTGGTAAGGTGACTTGTCCAAGACCACACAAGCAGTGTCAGAGCTGCGATTTGAAACCAGTTCTCTTGACTCTAGTTCCATAGTACTTCTATTTTCCATGTGACAACTTAAAAATCAACTCTTTTAATGCTTAATAATGTTGACAAATTCAGATTTGTATTTATGATAGGTATTATAAATAAGTACATGGCCAATTAAGGGTTGTCTCAAGCACTTTCCGGTTCTAAAATTATTTTGAAAAAAATCAACAAAGAAAGAAAATAGAACCAAAAAAATAAAGTACAATCCCTTCTCAGGAAGATCAATAATAATTGATTTAGTTATAGTAAAAATAACTACAGATACTTTTCCTAAGTTTGCCCAAATATTTTCTCATTAGGATTATTAATATTATAACTATTTTACAGATGGATAAATGGATTCAGAATTAGGTTGACTTGGAACACAAGCTGAAAGGTTTTCAGTCAATAGAGATTTCTTGATTATTATGTCTTGTCTAAGTGGTCCAGGGAATAGAGTATCAGGACAGGAGTCAAGAAAGTCCAAGTTCAAATTTATTTATTTATTTATAGGCTGTGTATAGGTGGCATGGAGGTAGGGTACCAGACCTGGGCTTAAGAATACTCAACTTCTGAGTTCAGACTTGGCCACAATCATTTATTATCTATATGATCCTAGGCAAGTTGTTTAAACCTATTTGCCTTGGTTTTTTCATTTGTAAAATGAGCTGCAGAAGAAAATGACAAACCATCCAGTATCTTTGCCAAGAAAATCTCCAACTGGGTCATGAAGAATTGAGTACGACTGAACAATAAGAAAACCTTGTATCTTTTTTATTTCTACTGAGATTTCTACTTTACAAATTATATTTAGAAAATAAGAAGCTTCAGTTAAAAAATATATGACATTAACTTTTTAATACATTTTCTTAGAATTCTAATTTCTCTGAATTTGCAATGTTCTCTTTTTGCCTTGTTTGAAAATATCTTATTTCACATATACATTTACCTTATTAAGCAAAATGTTTACAACAAGTTTTGGCCCTTGTTGGAATTTTCTGACGTTTTAGAATTTTAAAATTCTAGAAATTTAAAATTTTAGAATTTTAAATAGTAAAATTTTACTTCACAGAGCAATTGTAAATCCAAATGCTTAATGTACTCAAGAGACATTTTTCACTTAATTCAAATAAGCAAATGAAAAACAGAGACATTTCTTTATCTCTATTTTTTCAAGATTTAAATACAAAATTATTTTTATGAATATAAAGATCCTCTTACTTAGGTATTGTGCATAAGCAATAATAGTGCAATTCAATTCTGTCTCTCTGCTTCCAAATTAATTTGGGGCACACATAGTCGCCTCTTTTATTTGCTGTCCAAACCATTGAGCTGTGTTTTTATTAGGTGCTAAAGACCTTTTAGTTCATATGTTGCACTTTGGACCTGGCTGTATTTAGGGACCAACTGATTGACTCCTGTTTGTGAAATTCTTTATATATCTACTTTCCTCCAAAAAACATCATCATGAAAAATAACCCTTTGTAAAATTGTTATTTTAAGTTGGACTGAGGATTGAACAACACAACAAAAAATATAATAAAAAATACTCTCTTTACCCCTTTGTGCTTTTTCTTAAAGGTTGTAGTGGGGGAGGTGAGTATTTTTCAAATTTCCTGGAACAGAAAATCTCGAGAGACAGTGATCTGGAACAACAAGGTGGTGCAAATAATTATTTTAATTGAGAGTAAAGGCATGTAACTAAAATAGAGATGAAAGCATTTTTACTTTGCTAGCTTTAATATGGGCAATATTAGGAGCAGCTGTATTTCAACCCATTTTGCAGCTATTTGGGAGAAGTGCTCTCTGAAACCTTACAGTTTAATTGCATGGGGTACCCTATAATTTAGGGTGCTGAGTGTGATATAAGAGGCTCATTAAATCAGGACATTAACCATGTCAGAAAATAAATCAGTGTCTTTGTTGGGTAGATTTTTGTGGTCCTGAAATCACTAGAGTAAATTGTTCATATGAATACTGCTGAGTTGTACACATGGGCACATTTGCAAACACAAGGGTGTGTGCACAAGTAATCTATATTTGATAATGCAGACATGAATGCCTTTATATGTGCAAAAACTCTAGCTAATGTCAGTGTTAGTGAGCTAATCTTAATAATGTGCTAATCCTACTTTTTGCCAGAGAGTACTACTTAATGTTAGAATGTCTAAAACTAAGCAGAATAGGAGTTCTCCTTAATTGGCTTGGAGAATTGTCATTGATATATGAAAAGAGATGGGAGTAATTGGTATTTTAATTGTTTTAATTTAGTGATGACATTATTGCAAAATTCAGTCTGCTATTCCACAATTTAACAATAGCAGGCTAATTTTATTGACTAAAACTTGTACTTTAGATGTTATATATGCAAGTTATCTCTAAAATTACTTCAGTATTTACATTATAGAATTCTTTTTATTTGTAAATCAGTGCTCCTTTTCTTATTCATTTCAGTTTGCAAAATGAACTTTTGAGAGTTTTCCCCTTCCTAATTAATCAAATATTACACTCTAGAATTTTTCTTCCTCCCCCGTCTTGCCTCCCTAACTTGTAGACAAATTTGCTTTAAGAGAGGCAGAATGGTTTAATAGAGGATTGATCCTGGAATCAGTAAGACCTGGGATCATATTCTACCTCTGACACTACTAGCTGTGTGACCATAGACAAGACACTTAAATTCTCAGTGTCCTAGGCTCCTCATTAAGACTAATTTGCACTGTAGCTACCTATCTTCATCAGTGGAAGGAGTTTCCACACCAGAAATTACTATCATTGTTAAAATAACGAATCTAGATCATCACCTGCCCCCAAAGGCATATTTATATGGTAACTATAATAGCAAGTTACTCAAAAACTGCAAACTTAAAGACTCTGGATATGTGATACAAGTATTATATAGTCTGGTATATATTTGATATGGAGTCAAAAGACCTGAGTTACAGTTCTGGTTCTGGTTCTGGCTAGCTTTGTGACTTTGGTAAAATTACCTCATGTCCTGTGTTCCTCTTCTGTTTAATGAAGGATCAATTTGGACTATTTCTAAGCTTTTCTGTTCAGGAGAGGGGAGCCCCCTATTAGGACAGGCTGGAAATGAGGCTATGTCACTGAGTCAGTGGACACTGTCTACACTATCCTGACTTGTTCTCCACATGCCCTCCCCATCCTTCTCCCCCCCACAGGTAGCCCTAGAACTTTTTAAGAAGGGAAAAAACAAGCTATCAAAGTCATTTTCAATTCATAGCCCTATGACCAAAGCTTTTATTTTTCTTCCTAATTCAGTAGCCTGTGCTATGGCTAGGGAACTTGTAAGAAGGGACAAGGAGGAAAGTATTTTTTTTTCAGCCCAAATTCTAAGTATGGAATCTGTTTTCTCCCCCTTTCCTCCTTTCCCCCCTTATTTCTCCCTTTTAGAATCTCTCATAATACCTTTTTAGACTTCCCCTTTGTTCTAAGTCCTTTGGTCTTATAATAATTTGGCTACATGTTATATATATATCCCTCACTAAATTGTAAAATCCATTAGGTCAATGACTTTTGTCTTACTTTATCCTTGTCTGTGGCAATAAAGGAAATCTGAATATAAAAAATTATAAACTAGAATATATATTACCCAATGAGAAGTGGGGAAAAAGGCTCCTCAAACTTCCAAAATGTCCTTAATATATGCTTAAGTGAATTTCATCTAGTAAGATTCTGCAGGCACATAGTTAAGATGACCAGTTGAAAAGCAGCCTTTCCTCCCATGATTTTTTTTAGTTTAGTTTTAGCCTTTCACGATCAATCAGTGTGGTTTTAGTTTTCTCTCCTCTGCCCCTCTTTCTTAGCTACAAAATCTGGCCTTTGCTTTTCTTATCTCCTTTTATAGGAAAAGAATTGTTAGTTAGCTGGGATCCATAAACAGCCCCAAATGATTAGAGTCTGAGGTTTATGTCCTATATATGGAGGAGAAGTAAGTAGGGGACAGCTATCTCCTTAGTAGTAAAATGATATTCCATTCTCACAAAAAAATATTAAAATGCTATTACTGAAATGCATTAAACACAAAGGTCATCTCAGTTCAATAACAAGTATCATTATAACTTTTGGAATGATCATTGGGAACCCAAGTAGAAGTTCAAATTAAAAAAAAAAGAAAATTGTCCTTTTGCAGATAGAAAATCAAAAACATTACTCACACAATATGTAATTCTTTTCTGCAAAGAGTAGATGAGAGTATTTCATTTGGCAAAAAAATAAGCCTTAGATTTCATAGCTCTTAATGTGATTAGGGAGAAGGTTCTGCAATTGATTTGTAACTCCAGGTGATTTTGCTCTATCTTTTTGGAGTGCAACCAGACACACAAGTCTCTTCTGCTGAACTTGGAGCCAACCAAACTTGAGGAGAATCAGATGTCTGTAAGCATTTTCCAGTTTCCTTTTTACCCAAGGGTATCTCAGTATGTTCAGTTGATCTCACTGGTTGTAAACCACAGGCCTTCTTTGGTGTTCTGCACGTCTCCCTGTTAATGTGTGCTCTGACGAGGTGCATGGAACAGACCCATGCTTGCACCCGTCACCGAAATTGCGAGGTTGGTGACGGGAGAGAATGTTTCTCCCCTGTGCGTGGAAAATGAAACACTGAATTTTTTTCCCCCTCTGGTTGAGTCACTATGGAGAGTTTTAGTACAATAGCAAAATACTAGTAATAATAATAATAATATAAGCCAATAACATTTACAGAGCACTTTAAGATTCTTAGAGAGAAATATATTATCTCATTTTGTAATTTGTCCAGGATGACACAACGAATTAATTAAGCATCAGGCGGGACTCGAATGTAGGTTTTCCTGCTAAGTGCAACATTCCATCAACTATTCTAAGAGATTTACAGCTACAAGGAGGCTTTAGAAATTGCTTAACCCAATAGCCTGATTTTTACAGATGAGGGAACTGAGGCTCAGAGAAATAACTAACTCTGTATCTGCTCAACTGATAGCAAGGAGCAGAGCTGAATTCACTTAACTGTTCCACATTTATTACACTTGTTGCAGGGAGGGAAGGGTGTTACAAAAAAGAGCTAATTTCAAGGCTGTGGCTTTAAAAAAATAGTCACCAGGAGACCACCTTCACATCCTAAGCATGAAGGATGGTAAGACATGAGTTCTATTTTGTCTGAAAACTGTAATGAAGTGGATAAAGTACTAATATAATTTTCATTTGAGTTAATTAGTTTTACAGTGAAGGTAACCGTGTGAATTAAGTTATCAGGACTCTACATAGGAGAGTGGATTCAATAGATATATTCACAGATTATTAACCAGGAATTCAGGCAAGTGCTGTATTCCAGTAGGGACTCCAGATCCAGCTATTGGGTAAGTTTTTTTAGTACCCCAAGTTCCCAGGTACAGGTCACTATGCCATTGGTTCCAGGTGAATTATTATTTGTTTTTCCTGAGCTCAAGCCTGTTCTGAGCAAAGAATTCAAGAAGCCATATTCATAATAGCACTGGAAGGTCTTTGTATGTAAAGCTTCTCTGCTCATTATTATAATACAGGGCACATTGTACCATATGATCTTGAACTTGATAAACCTTACAACTGGGGCCAGATTCCAAGTGAAAATGCTATTTCCTTATATTTCCTTGTAAGTTATTTTCTTCCTTAGTTTTGAGAGTAGTAGTGTCGGAGCTCCCTTGGACTTTTCAGTTTCTTAGAGGCACTTTCATTGAGCCTCTTGATATGTATGCCTGAATTATATACATCAGTGAAGTTAAGCCAATGCTGGTAGCACTAGTAGTGTGCATGGGTATAATTATTATTTTTCTATGGTTGATAACAGTACTTAGCATGCTTCTCTTAGGTGTTATTTGCTTAGCTGACCTGATCATAACTCATTAGGAATCATGTTTCTTTTCATATAGATTGATTATTTATCTGGATTAGGAAGATATATATTTTTTAACTTTCATTTTTTGGGGGGTTATACAGGAATTATCATGCAAGACAGACTTCCATATTGGTTATCATTGTAAAAGAATACTCATATAAAACCAGAACCCCCAAACAAAAACTCAAATAAACAAGTGAAAAATCATATGCTTTGATCTGCATTCCCACTCCAACAGTTCTTTCTCTGGAGGTGGATAACATTTGTAAGTTCCTCAGAATTGTCCTGGATCATCATATTGCTGAGAGTAGCTAAGTCTATCACAGATGATCATTAGGAAGATATCTGTAAAGGAAAATGTATTCAGTCTCCTTAATTATCATCTTCTTTAGACTGTACTGTTTTCCCCACAATACTAAAGATATTTACAATTATCCTGGCTCTACCTCCTTAAGGAAACAATCCAACTTTACCAACACATGGTTAGTTTTCTAAATTATACCTGGCTTCAGGCTTCATTAGTTTTAATTTTTATGCCCTACGATTTTTTTTTTACTCTTACCTATACTTTCTTTGCTAATCTAAAAGAGAATGAAATTTGGAAATTTTTGCTTTCAGACCTTTAGTTTTAACAAATCTCAACATCAAATGTTATTTTGGACTACTTTAGGCTGGTCCAAGTTCATTCTTTTCCTTATCTAGAATGCAACATAACTGAATTTCCATACTGTGATGGAATCTTAGGACATGCTTTGATATTTTGATCTAGCAGTGATCTCATCAATCAATTTCATCCCATTCTGTGACGCAAATTGCAATCCATGCATGCAGCCACATCCTGATTCTTGTTCATAAATGCCCACAAATCCTTTACAGTGTATATACCCAGCATGCTGGGGGGCGGGTGGTCCTCTAGTTCTTTTGACATTGTGTAGCTACCAGTGGAATATATTGGTTGCTTTTATATAGGCTTATAAAAGGCAAAACCAAATCTTATTAACCTCACATTATTGATTTGTACTTTTTTATCCTGGTTCTCCTCCTTGCTACTGGTATGATCTTGGGGCTAGTCACTTAAATTCTTTGATGTAAAATGGTGATAGGAATACTTGTGCTGTCTCTCTCACCAAGTCACTGGGAAGACTGAATTAAGTAATCCTCGTGAAGCCCTTTGTACTTAAAATGCACCATATACATGTAAGGTGTTGTTTTATCTAGGAATAAATGAAAAATAATATCAGATCTATGGCTCCTTACATCTCTAAGATTATAGGATTCTATGATGGCTAACTTTCCACTTACTGTTTGTGTAAAATAATCTTTAGAAGATCTTATCTTAAAGAATGTTTGAAATGGGTGTATCTGGGGGATGAATTGCTGTAGAGGGAAGGGAAGTAAGCTAGAAATGATTTCTAAAGGAAGAAACACTGGACTTGGACTCAGAGGATCTGGCTTCAAATCCCAGATCTGCTCTTTATTACCTATATGATCTTGAAAAAATGCCTGAGCCCCAATGGACTTTGGTTTTTTCATCTGTAAATGAATTACAAAGCATTTATTAAGCTTATACTATGTGCCAAACTCTGTATTACATTCTGGGAATACATATCCAAAAAGTAAGACAGTTTCTTTCTTAAAGGAGTTTATAGTTTAATAAGGGAAAACAATACATATAAAGGAATGGTGGGGTCAAGGAGAGGTTTTTTTGGTAAGGGAAGATGGGAGATAATGACTAAAGTCATAGGGCAATTGATTGACACATTTATCTCCTAGCAATGGTAGTGTTGAAATCAAAATTATTCTCACAAGTTAGAGGTAAAAGGGGGAAGGAAAGATACTTATGGGTGAGACAGTATATCATGAAGATGACTGAGTGCATTATGGTAGGTCTAGGTTGGGGCTAGATAGTTTATAGACTCAGCCATCCAAAACTCAGGGTCTCAGGGCAAGAGTTGGATGGTTAGATCAGTTATGAAGGTTGGGCAAGAGCATATAATAAAGAGGACAGACTAAATCAGAGGTTCTCAAATGTTTTGTTCTTAAGATCCCTTTACACGGTTACAAATTATTGAGAGTACCGTTTGCTCACATAGTTTGTATCTATGGATATTTATCATATTAAAAATAAAACATCAGTGTTATTTAAAATAGTTTTGACCTAACAGACTCCCTGAAAGGGTCTCAGGGACCCCAAAAGTCTTCAGAACATACTTTGAAAGCTATTGGAGTAGATTATTTTAGGTCCCTTCCAGGTATAACATATACTATGAATTGCTTCTCTTACATAAATTTTAATTTAGGAAGGTCTCTGATGTTCATTTACATACCAAAATTCATATATTTATTTAAATTAGCATAAAACATACTCAGAGAATTCTTGGGGATTCACAATAGTTAAGAATTATGAGACAACAAAATACTATATTTCATTCTTAAAAAGCAGCTTTTTATTTGATGGACATTTTATATATAATTAAGTTTTCATTTGTTGAGTTACACCCTGAGAATCTGGAAATAATGTTAAGTCTCTATAATGTCAATATCATTACATATAATCCTAGAGCTAATGAAAGGAAAATTTTTTATAACTATATGTTTACATCTTGGTTCATATGGCTGACATATTTATCAACTTTTAAGAAGAAAAAGCACAATGTGGAAATGGTCCAATGTTATTTCACCAATCAAAAACCCTACAATGGCTTTCCAGGCAATATGGCAGCGTGAGAGAGTTAAAGGAAGCCAGACTCTTCAGATATTCCTTACAACACAAAAGGAAACACTGAATGCAAGGGGGAAAAGCCACCTAAAATAACATGCATAAAAAAATAAAAATCAACTCAAATGGAAGATGAGTAAAGAAAAGAAAACTTTTACTGTAATAAAAATATTAAGGAGAAACTAAAGCAGCTGAAGTAACAAGTGATATAGATGGAAAAAGAAACAGTGTATGATATCCTGAGAAACATTCTCAAGTGGGTAAATTACAAATTTTAAAGAAATTAAACAACAATTACTCCTACTAAGAAAGTCACAGAAAAAAGCATAAAGAAGCAAAAGGCTTATAGGAAGAACTGAAATTAGAATTAAAAGATGCTGAAAAATGAAGAAAATACTGTATACTAAAAAACAAAATAAACTGAACATTATACTCTAGGAAATCATTCAAGAAAACTTTCCAGAATTATCAAAAACAAGTCACAGTTTATAAATACAAAATATTCATAGGCCTCAACGAGAAAAATAAAGTTTCCATTTTTTCTGAGAGAAATTATAATTAAATTTCGACACTGTAATAATAAGAAAAAATCCTACAAGTAGATAGAGAAGAGGGTTCTGCTAGGACTTAGGACTTTAATACAAAGCAAAATAAAAAAAGTTCTTGTTCTCAAGCTGCTGAGGTTCTGCTTTGGGGATACATGTTAATGGATAGATACAGACCTCATGATTTGAGAGAGAGTTGGGGAGCACTGACAACTGAGAGACTGGGAAAGGCTCCCCATAGGAGAAAGTACATGATTTAAGTTTTCAAGAAGACAGAAGTAATATACTAAGGAATAAAAAAGCATAATCTTGACAAATTTCTCATTTTCTCTCCCTTGCTGACCTTCTTCACAACTTTACCAACCAATGCCCTGAACCATTATGCAAAAAATGGTATATTCAGAATGAGAACATTTAAAATCTAAGTGTGAATGCATGTAATAATTCTAAAGTAAAACTTATAAAGTTTGTAGACTTGTGACAAGAAATAGATAATGGATCAATAATATACTGTGACATTTTAATATCCTACCATTAGAGCATGGTAAACCCAACAAAAACAAAGAAAGAGATTACAGAACTAGCCTATTAAACTAATTAGTTATAATATATACATGCAGAAAAGTTTGTAGGGATGTTCAAGAATGTATATTCTTTCCACCTTAAACTTATCTAAAAATTGATGACATGCTGACTTATAATAGATATATAGGTAAATGTAGAAAAGAGATTTTGTATACCCCATTAACAGATAATATGACAAAGTTGTTAGTAAAAAAGGCACAATGAATAAAATGTATAGACTTAGAAAGAAACAAAATGATTAAATAAATAATGTCTAGCTAAAAGGAAATTATAAATGATGGAAATGTACATGAAATAATATTTTTGGGTAACAAAATCTGTGATTTGTAATAAAAGCATTATTCAGAGACAAATTTAAAGTTAAATGTCCATATCAATAAGAAAGATATAGAGACTGAGTTAGTTAAACATGAATTTAAATCCCACAAGAAAACCAAAAGCAAACAGAAGAAACAAAAATCAGAAATTTAATAAAACTGAAAATAAAATCAACTCACAACATAAACTTGAGAAAACTCAAATTTTAAAAGGCAAAGGAGATAGCTCAGGGAAAGTAAAAGAAGTCAGTAACATTATGGGATATTATGGTAACTTCATGCTAACAAATTTGATTTTTTTATTTATATTTTTATTTGAAAAATATGAAATACTAAAATTTACAAAATACTATGAACAATAATATATTTGCATAGTGCTTTAAGGTTTAGAAAGTATCTCATTTTATTCTCACAACAACCCTGGGAGGTAAGTGGCAAACAAAGGTTAAGTGACTTACCAAGGCTCACACATCTAGTTAAATGTATAATAGAGATTTGAACTCAGAACTTACAGATTTCAAGTATAATACTTTAGCTACTGCAGCACACTAGTGCCTCTTAACTGACAACTTAAATAGACCAATCTCAGAAGGAGAAATCAGACATGCTATTAACTTTCCCACAAAAAGACACTAGACCTAGTCAAATTCACCAGCTACCAAAATCTTTCTATGAGGCCGGTATGGTATCTATTCTTAAAGCAAAGAAAATGCTAAGAAAGATAATTATAGATCAATGCCATTAATAAATATTGATGCAAAATATAATAAATTAATTAAATCTAAATAGAATCCTGTTCTAGTTAGGAAAGGAAAAACAATCCATCATTACCAAGTAGGTCATAACTGATATATAAACAGTAGTTTAATAATTGGAAAAACAATATGTCATTAAAAGAGAAAAATGAAGGTGATATTTATATCCATATGTATAGAAATCCTTTCATAAAAAGGCATTCATTTATGTAAAAATATTAAAATTAAGGCACAAAAGGATCTTCCTTAATATAATAAAATATGACATAAAACTCTGGTGTTAATATACACAGTGGACAAACATTAGAAGCATTCTTACTCAATGAAGACACAAAATAAGACTTTCTACTTACTACTTTTATTGTATGTAATTTTAAAATATTTTCAGTAAAACATAAAAAAGCACTAAAAGCATAAACAGTGACAATTGAAGAAGTTAAAAGATCTGATTTGCCTGTGATATAACTTAAAATTTACAAAAGCTTCAGATAATCAACAAATAAATTAGCTGAGGCAACAAATAAACTTAATAACTTAGAAGGATATGAGATAAACTCACAAAAACTTTATACTAATAGAGGAATCAAGGGAAACTGCAAGGAGAAACACCTTTTTACAATAATGACAAAATTACTTAAATTCAAAATATCCCCAAAGTTCTAGTGTAGCTTTAAGCTTAATAGCTTATTCACTTATGAAGACATATAAAGTATATCTAAAAACTGAGCAACTAGGTGGTGCAGTGGATAGTGCCAAGCCCAGATTCAGGAAGACTTGGGTTCAAATTTGGCTCAGACATTTACTGGCAAGTCGCTCCATTCTGTTTGTCTCAGTTTCCTTATATTTAAATAGTTTGGAGAAATGCCAAACTGCTCTAGGATCTTTGCCAAGGAAAACCTAGATGGAGTCATAAAGTCAGACACAATTGGAACATCTAAGCAACTCCTAAAAATTACTTTATAATGATTTAGACAAAAGTGGTAGACCTGAACAAATGGAGCAGTTTCCCCTACCTGTGGTTAGAATAAGCACATGTAGCATAACAGTGATTGTGCTTCCAAACTAATTTCTAGACAATATGCTACCAATCAAGCTATCAGTAGATTAGTTTATAGATTTAGAAAAATAAGGCAATTTATATAAAAAATTAGATGAATATTAAAAAGAATTATGTTGGAGGGAATGAGGAAAAATGGGAACATTAATATTCTGTTGGTGGAACTAAGCAAATCTAATAATTTTGGAAAGCAATTTGGAATTATGCTTAAAGAGTTACAAAACTTTAGATCTTTAGACCCAGCAATGCCACTATTAGCTTTATTTCCTAAGGTGATCAAGGAAAATAGGAAAGAAATTGTGTTCAAAAATATTTATAGCAGCTCTCTTTGGGGGTGGCAAAAAACTAGAAATTGAAGGGATGCCCATTAGTTGGGTATTGGCTAAACAAGTTGTGGCAAATGGTTGTGACAGAATATTACTTTGTTCTAAGAAATGATTAACAGGTTAATTTTGGAAAAACATAGAAAGACCTCCAAGAAATTATGAAGAGTGAAATGAACAGAACCAAGAGAACATTATGTACAACAACAGAAATACTGTTTGAAGAATGACTTGTGTATGTTTACCTCTAGAGAAAGAACTGATAAATAGAAAGAAGTAAGACATAGTTTTATATATACAATTTTTTTTTTTTGTAAAACGATGGCTTCTCTAATGGAGAGAGGGGAGGGAGAGAAGGAGTTAGCTGTATATTTAAATGTAACAAACAAATTAGTTAATTTAAAAAATAAAAAAGAATTATCCAAATGAATGGGGAAAGGGTAATTTGTCCTGCCAGATCTCACAATGCCCTAGAGCAATAAAGTTATAAAGTAAGTTATAAAAGTGGGTACCGAGGAAAAAAATTTAGGAAAATAGTTCAAGGGAACAGAGCAGTGAATGCACATGGAACAATCAAGGAGAATGTTTAGCAAACCATGGCTAAGAAATACAAGGAAATGAAATTACTATTCAATTTAGAAAGAAAAATCTGTTGGAAAAATCAGGTAGTTGTTTTTAAAAAAATGTGTTTGTATTCATAACTCACATCATTTTATAAAAAACAGACCCATGTTTGATCAGTGTAAGGAACTCCTGAGGAACATACACTTTCTACAAATGCACATCCAACAACTGCTTCACAATGTATACTCTTTAAAAGGTGTTCTATGTCAGAGGCAGTACTTGAATCCTGGCTTCTAGATTTTCACCTACTGTGCTGTGCTATCTCTTCCCTCATAGTATAATAAATTATCTGAATCAATGATCCACATACAGAAAATAATAATAAAAATCCTTAGAGGAAAAAGTATTTATTTTGACAAAGAAGAGTAAAATTTTTTATTAATAATGTGATGAAGCAGATAGGAAACCTAAGTTCAAGTCCTACCTCAAACACTTACCAAGTTTGTTATTCCAGGTAAGTCATTTAAACTCTAAATTTCCATCTTTAAAATTAGGATAATAATACTTTTACTATTTACTTGATGGAATGTTTGTGAAGGCACTGCTTTGCAGTGCTTAAGTTCTATATAAATGTTGTTATAATGAATAATAAATGAAAGAAATGTTTATAGAGAAAATCAATGATTATACAAATAGGATTCTGTGCAAAAAACAATTTCTAAAATTATAAGAAAATAAATATTTGGGGGGGAGAAATTATTTCTTGGTCAGAAATGTTATTTAGTCACTGCAGGGATTTCTTGGCAACTCATCTATAAGATATGCTCTTAAAAAATTGCCTCAGAGACTGACTTGCTCTTAGTCACCTATAACTAAGGTGGGCTAGAGGCAGGACTTAAATACAGGTTTTCCTGATGCCAGTGGTGGCCTGCTTTCTACTATGGTCTCCATTTTTATGTACTATAATCTTCTTTCCTATACTAAATCCATGATCAGGTGATCAAAAGGACCTGTCTGAAACCATTCCTGGCTAATTTATTTATAATAGCAACCCCCCCTAAAAATAGCTAATATGTTCAAATATTGGCAAATTATTGAATAAATTATGGTATGTTAATGGAATATTAGATGCCATACAATGACAAATATAAAGAAATACAATAAATAAGGAAAGACATGAATTGCTGCACAGTGAACTCAGCAGAAGTAGAATTGTAAGCACAGTGTCTGCAATTAAATATTGAAAGAAATAGCAAAGCCAAAGATGATCAAACTACAGTCTCAGAAGGGGCTACATGGGAAGATTACAAAGCGAGGCAGAGAGAGCCAAGATTACAATCCTAGCCTCTTGACTCATAGGCCCATATTTTTTCACAACACCATGCTTCAGAAAAATGAAGGCATGAAGCCTGCAATATTATTATTAATTTTTCAATGCCTCTTTTCTACCTTCCTCTCCTGCTTATTCTGCTTCTTTCCTCCCCCAGCCCTTAAAACATCTGAGAAACTGAAGTGGTATTACTTTGAAGAAGTCAGGAATTGGTTTAATCTCAGTGTTTTGGGAAGGATAAAAACCAGAATAGGTTAACATCATTTACTGGATGATCTGCTAAAGAGCTGACCCATATTTATATTTCTGTTTATGAGATTAGCATTAGGGTGAATTTCCAGGAATTTGGGATGATATCTGGGAATTTATAGCTTTCCAAATTTGCCTATCTAAATTCTACCTGTTCAGGTTGGCAGATAAAAGGGAGGGCCCATAGCACAATTATACTTATATAGAACCTTAAAATGGGAAAGAGAAATTTACACAATCTTACCTTTACCTAATCTCTCAGATGGAGTCACTCCATGTTACTTTTCACTACTCTCAATATTATCCAGTGTCTTAGCAACACTACCTTCGCACTAAAAAACAAAAATTATACTATATCAGAGATTTCATCTTTGCTCCAAATAGCAAAATCCCTCATGTCTTTTAAGATCCAGCTAAAATTCCACCTACTCTATAAAGTCTGCTCTGACTGTTTTAGTGCGGAGTGATCTTTCTCTCTGATTTCCTATAGAAATTCTTACCTATTCCATTCATTTCTTAAATAATTATATACCTCTTTGTGACTTTTCTATACTTGTCTTAAATTGTTATTCAAATACTTTTTTTAATTAAACTTTTCACGCTTATATCTTATCTTCCCAAACAGATTATAAGCCCTGCCCTAGACCATTTATATTTCTAAATATGCAGCACAATGATGTATAGCACAGTAGGTATTTAGTAAACATTTGTTTATTCAATCTCAAATCAATCTATAAATCTCCTTCCTTCTTTTGACCATGTGCTTTATTGAGAATGGAGTAAATCCAGGGATATGCTGGTGAATTTTTAGCAACCAGCTACCCACAACACTTTTATTTAATCTGAATTATTAACATTTCTCTATCTCTTTCTTAATTCCATACAAGCAACAAAACAACAAATCATGGCTTGAATTGTAGTGTTTGCTAATTTCCAACATGGAAATTCTCACATTGACTGGTCCAGTGCACCCCTGAGTACCCTACGCTGTTCCCAGAAGGTTACTGGACTGTGACCTCTGAACCAGCAATATAACAACAAGGTTCATACCCTAAAGAGATTATAGAAAGAGGAAAGGATCTATAGGCACAAAAATATTAATAGCTGTTCTTTTCGTAGTAGTAACAAACTGGAAATCAAAGGGGTGTCTATCAATTTTCTTGTCAAAAATTTTTTTTTTGTAAAGTGGGGTAGTATAGGAGACAGAACTGAGAAGTTAGAATCAGAATGTAGAGAATCTTGAATGCTAATTTTCCCATTTTTATTGAGGATGCCTCTCATCTTTTAGTCACGAGTTCTGGGTTCAAATATTGAAAGTCATCTTCTACTCTTCACTTTCCCTCAACATTATATCCAATCAGATGCCAAGCTCTATCATTCTACTTTTTCCATAACATCTCTAATATCCAGGGAGATGCTGAAGCCAGCTTGAACTGCTTGGTAGAGTGCCAATTGTTAAATTTTCATTGTGAGCATTATACCTAGAAAGTCAGTGAGCTACCAGTCAAGTTTTGGCTTCTTGTTTTGTTGATTGTGTAGACCAGTAGTGTGAATCTTATGGATCCTACTGGCTTCATATGGGCTTAGAAAACAGAAAAATAACATTATATATGTCAAATTGTACTTGTATTTATTTTCTTAAATATCTCCCAATTACATTTTAATCTGGTTAAGGTTGAAAATAGGCCAGCCTGTCTTTCCAACCTAATTATACTTTCCTTCCCCCTCCATAGCTCTATGTTGCAGCCAAACTGGTATTTTTGCTATTCCTGAATACAAGGGTATGTCGGTAAATGTTTAACAACTGGATCTCTGGAAAAAAAAATCTTTAAATTAAATCTGTATTATTAACATTTTCTCCACCACTTTCTTGAGTTTAGACAGAAAAAAAATCAAGTCACAATTTATAGAGTTTTCAAATTATAAATGTTGTACTGAAAATTTAACAATTTACTCTCATAAGCTGGTCTGACTTGGCTCTAGTACACATCAGTGTTTATTTTCCATTTCCTTTTCTGCCTTTCTGTTTCTGTATAAGTAGTCTCTCCAGGTCTGAAATGCTCTTCTTTCTCATATCCTCCTCTTAGAAGCCCTAGCTTCCCCTAGGTATAAAAGATTCTAGAGTTCCTTAGTTGTTAATACTCTTCTGCTCCTCCTTCTCTAAAATTATTTTGCATTCATTCTGTATAAATTGCATTCATATAAAGTATATATACTTATATGTGTACCTGTTGTCATGCCTCAGTAGATTATAAGCTCACTGAGGACAATAACTGTTTTTTTTTTGTCTTCGTATCGCTAGTGCCTCGTACGGTGTCTAGATAATAAATGCACCTTAAATTGAATTAAGTTTACTTTATTCTATAGGCAATGGGGAGCTACTGAAGGTTTTTTTAAAATTTTTATTTTGAATATTTTCCCCTAGTTACATGTTTCATGTTCTTCCCTCTCCCCCAAACCCCTCTAAACCCCCTTAGCTGAAGCAACAATTCCACTGGGTTGTACATGTATCATTGATTAAGACCTATTTCCATATTATTGATAGTTGGACTAGAGTTATCATTTAGCGTTCACATCCCCAATAATATCCCCATCAGCCCATGTGTTCAAGCAGTTGTTTTTCTTCTGTGTTTCTCTTCCCACAGTTCTTCCTCTGAATGTGGCTAGTTTTCTTTCTTCTAAGTCCCTCAGCCTTGCTCTGGATCCTTGAATGGCTGCTAGTAGAGAAGTCCTTTGTGTTCAATTTTACCACAGTGTATCAGTCTCTGTGTACAATGTTCTCCTGGATCTGCCCCTTTCACTCTGCATCAATTCCTGGAGGTCGTTTCAGTTCACATGGAATTCCTCCAGTTCTTTATTCCTTTGAGCACAATAGTATTCCATCACCAACAGATACCACAATTTGTTCAGCCATTCCCCAAAGGACATTCTTTCATTTTCCAATTTTTTTGCCACCACAAAGAGTGCAGCTATAAATATTTTTGTACAAGTATTTTTTCTTATTATCTCTTTGGGGTATAAACCTAGCAGTGGTATGGCTGGATGAAAGGCAGACAGTTTTTTAAAGCCCTTTGGGCATAGTTCCAAATTGCCATCCAGAATGGTTGGATCAATTCACAACTCCACCAGCAATGCATTAATGTCCCAATTTTGCCACATCCCTTCCAGTATTCATTACTCTCCCCTGCTGTCATTTTAGCCAATCTTCTAGGTGTGAGGTGATACCTCAGAGTTGTTTTGATTTGCATTTCTCTAATTTTTAGAGATTTAGAACACTTTCTCACGTGCTTATTGATAGATTTGATTTCTTTATCTGAAAATTGCCTATTCATGTCCCTTGCCCATTTATTGATTGGAGGATGGCTTGATTTTTTGTACTTGATTTAGCTCCTTGTATATTTGAATAATTAGACCTTTGTCTGAGTTTTTTGTTATAAAGATTTTTTCCCAAGTTTTTGCTTCCCTTCTAATTTTGGTAGCATTGGTTTTGTCTGTACAAAAACTTTTTAGTTTAATGTAGTAAAAATTATTTATTTTACATTTTGTAATTTTTTTCTAACTCTTGCTTGGTTTTAAAACCTTTCCTTTCCCAGAGATCTGACAAGTATACTATTCTGTTTTTGCCTAATTTACTTATAGTTTCCTTCTTTATATTCAAGTCATTTACCTATTTTGAGTATATCTTGGTATAGGGTGTGAGATGTTGATCTAGATCCAATCTCTCCCATATTGTTTTCCAATTTTCCCAGCTCTTTTTGTCAAATAGTGGGTTTTTGTTTCAAAAATCTGGGTTATTTGGGTTTTATCATAGACTGTATTGTGGGAATGAACAGGAGGGGCTAGATGTGAAAAATGATATTTGTCACCTATTGGGTGTGTGGATGGCATGAGGGAGAGGGGAAGATTTTGAGGAAACTATAAACTTAAAAGCCTGAATGACTGAAGAATGGTGGAACTGAGGAAGGGCAAAAAGACAAATGGAATTTTAGTTAGATTGATCATAAGTTTCTGGAGGAATGTCCATGTAGTACTCAGAATGCACTTACTGGAGATTAGGTTTCTAACATTTGTTGAATTGAAGAGCCATCCTTAGTTGAATGACTTTGCTAGTGGCCAATAAAGTCCAAGTCACCAAGAATATAGGATTTTATTCTAAAGGCTATTCAGAGTTTTCTTCTGGTTCATTTACTGAATCAATGACCCTAAATCCAACAATCCCTTCTCTACCCCATTCCTCTCCTCCTCTCCAACTGATGATTTAGCAAGTTATTCTGCTTGGTTATAGAAATCTAATTATTCAAACTATATTTTAAAAAATCCATTTTAGTAGCTTCACTTTAAAATTGAAGATCTCTTCATTCTGAAAGTGTGATTTGCCTTTAAGATGCAGAAGTCAAAGGTGGAGGTTAGAGAGCTTCTCTAGTGGAGTTAGTTGATGCACCTGCATTTGGGAGGAGTTAGTTATGCCTTGTTTTTTGGTTTTTGCCTCGGTTAGCAACTGCTTGGGGATTGGAATGGCAGCTTTGGGACTGATTTGTTTTCCTCTCATTGGTTTTTGCAGTCTTCAGGTATGGAGAGAAGTTCTGTCTAACAGCTGTGGAGTTCAAAGGACAAAAGTCCTACAGTGAGGATACAGTTGTTAATACAACGCCTTGACCTTCCACTCTTCTCCTTACCCCTTGCACTTTTTAGAAGCAGACAATGTATAGAGGAGTGAGCTAATAAGGCTTTTTACTGATGGAGTGATTTCCAGCCATGATTCTAGAATGTACCATTCCATCATTGTTCCAAACCTCTTAGGGAGCCTTGAACTATCATAAACAGTTTCCTTAAACCATCAAGAAACAGATGTACATTTGCAAAGGTAAAGGAAATTATTAATTCAGAGTAAGAGGTAAAGCATTGTCTTGGACTAGCAGCCTGCCAGGCTAGGCACTGAAGGACACTACACTCTTGCCAGAAGACAGTATTCATCAAATATTTACATGACCTCAAGGCTGAAGATTGTCTCTAAAGAGGAGACTGGACCAGAGCAAATTCCACTCCATCCTCTTTCATTGCTACTATTTCTTGACAGGTAAAATCTGGTTAAAATGAACACCAAACTATATCTTTGAAAGGAGTGAAGAAGTCACAAAAAGGAAATAACTTCTTAGAAGAGTATGTGGAAGAGGAAGAGATAGCTACTCTGCTCAATTTTTTTTTGGTTAATCAATAAACAAGCATTTATTTTGCACTTACTATATGCCCTACTGAGCAGCAAGGTGGCACAGTGAACAAAGCAACAGGCCCCGGATTCAAGAAGACTCATCTTTCTGAGTTTAAATCTGGCCTCAGACACTTAATAGTCGTGTGACATTGGGCAAGCCACTTCATCCTTTTTGCCTCAATTGCTTCATCTGTAAAATGATCTGGAGAAGGAAATGGAAAACCACTCTGGTATCTTTGCCAAGAAAATTCAAATGAGGTCACAAATGAAATAAATGAACAAAAAAAATGTCACATATTGTGCTAAGCCCTGGAGCTACCACGAAAGACAAAATTAATCTTTGCCCTCAAGGAGTTCATGCTCTAAAGGGGGAAACAACAAGCAAACAACTATGTATAAACAAGATGAGTAGAGAGGAAATAAAAGGTAATCTCCGCGTTAAATAGGACTAGAATAAGCTTCTTGTAGAAGGTGAATTTTTAGCTGAGACTCAAAGGAAGAGAGATAAGCCAAGAGATCAAAGTAATGCGGTATCGTATAGAGGAAGAATGTTTTTTAGGTTGATTGTATCATAGGAGAATTAGGTTTTTTCTTTCTTCATTTTGTTAAATTTTGTTTTTTAACACCAGCTGCTGGAACATGCCCCCATCCACTTTTTTCCATATATCCTTGGCAATCATTAAGAGTGTTAAAAGAAATAAAGAGGAGATATATACCTTTCTGTATATTTCTCTTATGTCTCTATAGATCTTCCTTTCTAGATCTGGGAGGATGGAGGGTATGTAGATCTTAGAGATAGTATGAATGAAGGAGGGATCAGGTGCCCAGGCCTAAGCCAGCTATATTGGTGAGGGAGGAACACCCACTCCTCTCACAATAGCTATGGATGATATCTAACCCTCTTCTCCCTGACAGGCTTGGTTGGTTAAGCCTGTCAGTTGCTTCCTTCTAACAGTTGCCCAGGTTGGTACCCTTGAGAGGTTAAATAAATGGTTAACCTTATTAGGCCCAACCTAAGGTTGGATTGATTGTTAATAGGCTATTGATTGGCTATTGGAAATGTTGGTATCTGACTGCGTATTGATTCTCTCCTTCCCAAGGGCTGTGGTAGAATAACTGCTCAGGAAAGGTACTTGTTGGTAAATCAATGTATTAACTATTAATGGGGAAAGGAAAACAAGGTAATAGGTTTGGGGCTTTGGGAGCCCTATTGCTATTGTTTGGCTACTAAGCTAATCGTTGATCAGGCTGGAGATTGCTAGGCTGGTAGAGGCTGGAGGTCTTCACCCTCTCACTAACTCTGACCTGACTTGGCCACAGCCAAGCCAGAGATTAGGAAAGGCTATTTATGTAGATGTTGATATATGATCTATATATTCTCTCAGCTCTGATACCATTAGTATTGAGGGATCACTAGCTCTCTCTCAGGTTCAGGCCTACCCTCTCCACCCTTCACTTCCCTCTATCCCAGTTCTTGCTCCAAAAGAAGTTTGCTCAAGTCTCAGCTCTGAGTTCTGCGACCTCAACTGTTGTTCATAGGGGGTATTTATAGGGTGGAGCCAACCGACTTTTGCCCCTGGCTCAGGGTATCTGGGAACATTCTAAATTCTCAACTGCCATCCCTGTCAGTCAAGGTGGCATCCATCTTATCCCAGATAATGATTTTAACAAGAGTCATTTGAATTAAAGGCTAAGGTGTTTGCAGATTGTAGGGATGACTGATGGAACCACTAGGGATCCTGTCCAAAGGGACTTTCCCTCTACAAGCTTGTGGTCTAGGTCAGACAGGAATAGAATGACAAAATTGATAATTCAAGCAAGAAGTTGATGGAGCTCAAAATAAAATTTAAAACATCTTGGTCCTTTAATTTCTTCTTCAAAGCCAGTAGGATAATAGGTTTTGAACCAGAAAAGACCCAGATGTCATGGAGTCTAACCTGTTCATTTTACCGCTGTGGACCTTCATATCCCAAAGACTTATGTTATGTTCCTTGTCCAGGGTCAGACAAGTAGTAAGTAATAGAAGCAGGATTTGAGCCCAGATCCTGACTCCAAAGACAGGTCCCTTTTCCATTGTAATATGCTCCCTTAATCCTAAACTAGGAAGTGATAGAGCATGGTGCAATTGAAAAAATATGGGATTTAGAATTAGAAAACCAAGATTTGAATTCCATTCTGTATATATATATATATATATATATATATATATATATATATATATATATATATGACCTTGGAAACAAAAATCAAATAACTTCATAAAGAATGAGGGGGTTAGGATGTAATTAGCTTCCCTACCTCTTTTAACCAGATCTATTTTTACTTTGGCTCTGTCAGAAATCATGATCTCCATTCCTGCTTTCTTTTTCTCAGTTGAAGCCCAATAGATTTTGCTCCATCCTTTCATTTTTACTCTATNGTTTGAACCTAGGACCTCCTGTCTCTAGGCCTGACTCTCACTCCACTGAGCTACCCAGCTGCCCCCTCCACTATAGTTTTTAATTTGGGCTGCTAAAGACTTCAAACTTGGTAACTTTCCCTCTCTACTATCAAAACTTATTTGTATATCCCTAATTATTGAGCAACTAGCTAATTCAAGAAAAATTTTGAAAGTTCTTCTGATCTATTTTATATTATTCTCTGCCAATCCTCTTGGCTGTTGCCTACTGACCTTCAGATCTCTCATCTAACTTTATTAATAACTTAAGTGCTCTTCTTTATCTCATTTCCTACCATCATTCTTAGTGATTTTAATATTTGTGCTGATGAATCTTCTACATCCCTGACCATACATTACTTCCATCTCTTTGACTCTAATGATCTCCTTTCCACCTACCCATTAGTGGATGACTAGCACCATAGGCTTCACTGGAGAATGGAACCGGATAATTTCCAAGAGCCAAAAATTGTGAAGTTTTTTCTCCAATTGTAATAATCTCTTACCTTCTGACAATGTCAGCTCTAAGAAAGAAGAATGGTAAGAGCTAAGCAAATGGGGTTAAATGGCTTCCCCAGGATCACATAGCTAGGAAGTATCTGAGGTTAGACTTGAACACAGGTTTTCCTGACTCCAGGCTTGGCTCTCTATCCACTGTGCTATCTAGGTGTCTGTAAGGATAGATAACTTCCAAGTCAAATCTCTAACCTTGACTTCTAAGTTCCAGATTGTCATCGTCAGCTGCATATAGCATACAAGACTGGGTGTTCCATTAGTGCTTCAGAGTTGCCATGACCAAAACTAACTTTATTAATATCTATTTGTTCCTTTGAAGCAGCCCACTGAATTCATATATGGCCTTAGACACTTATTAGTTGTGTGATCTGGTACAATTTCATTGAACTTCTTTTACCTCAACTGTAAAATAGGATAATAACATTGTAGGGTTGTTATGAAGATCAAATGAGATAATATTTGTAAAGCTCTTAACAGAGTGCCTGCTCTTTTTTCCTCCCACACAGTAGGTTCAATATATATATTCTTGCTTCCTTTCCTCCATTTCCTGCCTACCCTCAGATACAATATTTGTTTTATTTTATTTTCCCCTCAATTACATGTAAAAGTAGTTTTTAACATTCATTTAAACATTTGAATCCCCAGTTTTCTCCCTCTCTTCCTCCATTCCCCTGTCAATGAGATGATAAGCAATCTGACATAGATTTTACATGTGCAATCGATATAAAGCATTTTTCCATGTTAGTTCTTTTGTGGAAGAAAATGCAAACAAAAAATTAAGAAAATGAAATATAATCTACTTTGGTCTGGATTCAGACTTCATCCATTCTTTCTCTGGAGGCAGATGATATCTTTCAAGGTTTTTATGAGTGGTACTCCCTTTTACTTAGTCTTGCATTTGTAACCTTGGTATATTATCTTTGATTTTTCCTTTTCCTTATCTTTCAGAGCCAATTAGTTGCCAAGTCTTATTAATACTAACTGCCATGACATCTTTCTCTTCTATCCTCTCCTCTCTATTTCCATCATCATCACCCTAAGGCAGACTGCAGTTTTTACCTACTTAGGCCATCCTACCTTTTCTCTTTCCCCTTTCCAATCCATTCTTCACACTGCCACTAGTCACATTTTTATGCACAAACCTGCTCATGTTCCTCCTGCTCAGAAGTCATCGGCAATTTCCTAATGCCCGTTGAAAAGAAAAAGCGATTATTAGCATTTTTATATAGCATTAATGTTTGCAAAGTACTTAAAATATTATCTCATTTCATCTTCACAACAACACTGGGAGGCATATGTTATTACTACCCCAGGTTTACAGAAGAGAAAACTGAGATAGACAGAGGTTAAGTGACTTTCCCAGGATTTGAACTTAGGTCTTCCTGACTCTAGACCTAGTATACAGCTATATCTGTGTTAGTCTTCCAAGGGATTCTTTACCAAATAAATATGCATGATTATAGATAATAGAACTATCACATTTCTAAAATTGTTGCATCTACATATACAATTTTAGAGCTGGTATGGCTGATTTGGCATCATGTGGAAGGTTATCCTGGGATTATGTTTAAAGATAAAGATTCTTTAAATAAAGATAGGCTTACCTGGACCTTTTTGCTTTTTTAGGTTTAAATAATGTCTTCCAAAAGAGCCAATAGTTTCATATAATCCCTTCTAAAAAGTCACAGATCTTTGATGTAACATATTACAGAGACTCATCTCACTGATGCCAATGGAAGCTTTGCCCACTTAAGGATCCTGGGCTTGAACCCAAGATGTATTATTGTAGATAGCCCCAACCTGAAGCTTGATTACACAGATAATTGGACAATCTGGAAGAAAATGCCAGTTTCCAAAACCAAACTGATTTCTGCACAGCTTGACCTATCATTTAAGTCAGACAAAAAAGCTTTGACATTTTGCTTCTCTTTTAAACAACATAAATGCCATTCAGTGTTTAATTATACCCAAGTAATGTGACAACTATAATTTTAGGCACTGAATGTTCACAAAATATTTATAAGCCTATAGACTTTGTTCAATGATAAATCATGTGCAAGTAAAATATGTTTAAATGTTACTGCATTTTTTAAAGTGACTGCGTTATCCCATTTTTCCCAGGATGGAATTGCTGTAGCCATTCATAGGCCTGACCCCACTGCTAATTGAAGTAGAAAAACCAGCTCAGTTTCTGATCTGGACCAGTTTATCCCTTCTTAGGAAGCCTTTCTCCCAGGGGTTCACCATCTTGGTGCCAGATTTAGTTCTGCAATCCAATTGACTTTAGCCCTTCTGAAACTCAGAACCCCCAAACTTGTGATACACCAGCCTCAGCCTCCTCTTATAGCATGGATTAAAAGGCATTAGCCAACAAACTTTTATGATTATATTATTTTTCAAATTTTTATTTCAATCTCATTGGCAAATCCTCTTCTAAACAATATTCCAAATACTTTTTAGTGATTTAAAATCTTATTTTTAAAAACTGAAAACATGTTAAATGTTTATAAAGATATGTAATTTAAAAAATGTGGCTTATAATTATTTTTGGTATTCTTATCTTTGTTCATACTGACTTCCCAAAGTTTCCATCTTCAAAAAACAAAAACAAAAACAAAAAACAAAACATTGCTTACTTGGAAACAGGGGAAAATATCTTACATAATTTTCATGAAGTGATTAATCTCTCTTAAACCTTGTCCTTTTTTCTTTGTTAAACCAACTGCTCCAAGATTATTAATATTTTGGCAAGCCTAATTGCTAAAAATGGAGGGAAAGTTCTCAGTTACATTTCATTGGATCATAGGTCTTGGAGCTGGTAAGGGCCTTAAAGTTCATCTAGTCAAAATCCCTTATTTTATAGGTGAGGAAACTGAGACCCAGGGAACTTAACTTGCTCAAGGTTACACAGGTAGCAAAGGACAGAATTAGGATTTGCACCCAAATCCTTCGTCTTCATACTCAACACAATTTGCACCATTTAAAAAATTATTTATATTGAAAGGTATTAGGACTGCATTTTCTTTCATTTGTTATTTCTAAATAAGACCAACCTAGGTGGAGAGGGTGGACATGATGGCAGGCAAAATGACAAAAAAATAAAACACCAGAAATTGTATTTTTTTCCATAACATTATTTTCTGGCTACTTTCATCTTGTTGTTAGAAGAGTGTCTGAGTAGGATATTTCCTAGAAAGAGGAATAAGAGTAGTGTTATTGGTAAGGTGGATAGAGTAGGAGTAAGTCTACTTTGGACCGGTCTGTTTTTGGTCTCTGAAAATTGAAGGTTAGAGAAGGAACTGAAGAATTTCCTCCAGAAGAGCATCTGGCACAAAAACTACATGATTATTATAATTCCTGATTTTTTCATGTTATCCAGACCAAGCAGTTTGGGGATTTTGTTCTCCCAGCTTAGCCCTCCAAGAATTCACTAGTGGAAGATTCTTTAGTTTTTTCCTATACATCTATTTTTTTAGTTTTCAGCTTTTGACAGGCACCCAAAGCCAGCCCAGTGAATCTATCTCTTTATGAAATTTCTGCCTTCTAGACAACTCCAATGGAACAAATCTTCAGAGTATCAGTTCAATATATCCCCTCTGAATGATGAAACGAACATCTGATACCTGGTCACTATGAAGAAAAAATTCATTTCACATGAAGGTTAAGGATTTAACAGTTCCCCATGTACTAATAACATTTCTGGTTAGTTGGACTCATTCTTAAATTTGACAGGAAATAGTTCTTTCCAGTGCAAATCTCAAGTTAACCAAAATTATCCAGGACCAAACTAGAATATAATTTTCTAGTCTGTTTAGGCTTCCTATAAATAAGTGTAATAATTTTATTCATAAAGCATCCACTACTTTCAAATAATTAAGCATTTTTCTTATTTCCTTGAAAAAGTTCAAGTGTAATAGCTTAAACTTACTGTCATGCTAGGCACTAGTGGCTATTAATGTCCTTTGGATGAAGAGATTGGATTCCATCAAAATGTACTCAGACATCAGGGACCCAATATTCACAAACAGGTCCCTTGACTGCACACACAGGAGCCAACAGGATGCTGTTGGCCCAAAAATATTTTTGCACATGTAATTAACCTGCTGAATGCTGCATGTGCACATTTAACAGCCAATTTAATTAACAGTGCTGGAGAACTTGGCCTGAATGCCTAAATTAGAGTTCAGGGTGTTAGCTGTCTAATGAAATAAATTGCCCTTTTGTCTGGAGGAACCATAGGAAAAGGGAGCTGGAAAGGATCTCAGGTCACCTCTCCCCACACTCCTCCCTTCCCCCATTCTCCTCTTTCCCCATGCCAGTAAAAGAAATATGATTTAACAGTAAGATTTCAATGGTATAAGCTTCCAAGGCATGCTTCCTAGTCCAAAAGAGGAGTAATACACAAACACACATCATAGCCAATAGTATAAATAGACTAAATGGTTTAGTGAAATGGCCTTATTTCAGAGGTGTTGGAAATCATCCTTCCCCCCAATCGCCAAATCCTGACAAATCGGCTTATCTTTGGGATTCTGAGTTTATGTATATATTCCTTAGTCCCAAGTCCTTTTCTTACATTGGAATATAAATGGCTCCAACTATAAGCCTTATTATTCCTTTATATCTTTGTAAATTAATTTATTATATTCTTTTTCTTAGAGGAAATTCTGATAGAGAAGAGAATGATTAGTTAATCAGTCAACAAGTACTAAGAACATCTGTGTGCCAGTTTTGCCCTAGGTTCTGGCATGCAAAGAGGCCAGTTTGGCTGGAGAATAGAATACATGAAGAAGATTAATGGATAACATGAGAGTAAAGGTATATTAAAATCAGTATGAGAAAGGTGAGGAGAAGAGAATGCATTTGACCCTAGAGGTAATAGGGAGCCAATGTAGTTTTTTGAGTAACGGAATAACAAAGACAGATCCTTTGGGAAAATTTCACTAAGGTTTACTTCTGATGCAGAACAGTAGTTCTTAAAAGTAGTTGAAAGACTGAACCTTTGTTTCTAAGCAAGCTTCTATAAGAGTGGGCTGCCCCATCTCTCTCCTCTCATATTATTTCATACTATGCTGCTGCCCACTCCCTACATCTTTTCTTCTGTCTTTCATGGAGTAGTAAACAAGTTAGCTATTTTGATTGCTAGATTTGGCATAGAGAAGTGTGTAGCCCTTGTATAAATCCATGATTTCAGATAGTTTTGGAAATTCTAAAAGCAGTCAATGAGGGAAGAAGTTTTGCAAACCTTGATCTAAAAAGTTAATGTGGAAGCTCAGAAAAGAATTACACGGCTTCTTTTAGCAGGCTTTATCTTGACTGAAATAGTACCATATAGTCTCATGGGCTAAAGAATAGGAATGGTGTAGTAGAAACCATTGAGATTTTAGATACACATCCCTGTAAAATCACGAGACATAGAGGAAAGCTTGTACCAATGTACTGGGTATGTCCTTTATAAGAAATTTATGGAAGGAGTTCTTTACTTTTTTGTACCATCATCTACTTTGGCAGTTTGGTGAAGCCCAGCCTATGGAAACCTTCTCAAAATAATGTTTTCATTAATTAAAATAATTATTAAAACTAAAAATGCAATTGCTTATTACATCTAAGTTCACAGACCCCTTAAAATTCCCTCAGGTTAAGAAAACTTAATATGTGGGAAGTCAGGTATAGAGTCATATGGGAAAAGTTTTTGATTAGTTTCTATGAATACCCCTTGGAGACTACCTTCATAGATGGGAATCATTGAATCACTGAAACATTAAAACCTCAAAGTGGGGACAAATCTAGCATAGTAGAGAGTGACATTTTCATTCTTTTGGGGTCATAGGATCATAGATCTAAATTCTTCTCAGAATTCAGTTAGTAGAATCCTCTCCCCACATTATAAAAATGAGGAAAATGAGGTCCAAGGAGGGTGAGCCACATAGATAGCAAGTATTGATGGGGGAAAGAACTTGAATTGAATTTTTTGGATTTTTTTTTCTTATCATTTCCCACACATATTCAAAACTCATTGAAAACAGGAACCAGGCATTGTTTCATTTAATGCTCAACACACTATGAGTTCCTGACATGGATAAATACTAAAAAATGATGGAGCAGAAATTATGGGCTCATTACTCAAAAACTGAGACTTAAAAATTAGGACTTTACTTCCATGATTATATTGTGTATTAGACTAATTTGTTTTTAGGTTGTCTTTTTTTTAAACTGTGTATACACTTCAGGATTAAGAGTACCACCTGGCCAGCCCATCTGATAAAGTTATGTCAAGTGTGTGCAAAATGGTAAATTGCTTTTGAGATGAATGAATCAAAATTTAAACAAAAAGAGAATTGAGTGATGATTCCAGCTGGACTTTTCTACCAGGCAGGAAGGCATGGAAGATATTTTAAATTTTGGTTAAAAAGTTCTTGGTTTTTTTTTTTCATTTTAAAAATTCCTATTCTCAAAACATACAGTTGGTTTCAAAGACAAATTGTGGGTTGTTGGTTTTTGTTTTTGGTTATTCAATATATTACTATTATTGTTCCACCTTTGAAAGCATTAAGGGGGGAGTGAGTGCTACAGTCTATTTGTAGTTAGAAACAAATACAAAAGCAAACACACAGAGAATAGGCACCTGAGAATATTTAACTTCTTAGAATGACTAAGGGGAAGTGGGTTCTGACCTGGAGCCCTTTGATGTGGTGTTTATCAGAAGACTCATATAATCATCCTTGGGCTGTTATAAGTAAAATGCACCTCTTTCTAATTATACACAAGTGATGGAGGCCCTGAGAATAAGCTTGAGAGATTCCTACTCGGCTTCTAGAATTGGCCTCTCACAAGACAGGCATCTAGTCACCTCCCACGTACAGTGGTCAATTGTTTGGTGGAAGACAACCCTGCCAGATTGTGTGTCACTGGGGAGGGATATCAGTGTCTAATCTTGGTAAAAATGGAACACTGGACTACTTGGGACCTTGTCAAAATCAATGCTCTCATGTAGTAAGTTGAATAACAGAGCAATGTTTACATTTCCCCCTATGCCCCGGGTAGTATGGAAGTCAGACACCTGAAAAGGCTGAGTAATACTAAAAGGAGTATCAATATTAGCTCTCCATTACCAGACTGGGAGGCCCAGTTTGGTTTGTCTACAACATTTCGTGCATCGACACACACAGATACAGACAGTGATGCTCTTAGGCATTAACACACGCATGCCCAGAGAGCCCCTTAACAAAGCAGCGAAAGCCAGGATCTTCGCAGGTTTGTGGACAATTTCTGGTGAGGCATTGCTTTTCTTACTTGCTAATAATAATAACTCTAGGGAAAGCGTATAACCAAATGGCATAATGAGCCAATGCCTATTTGTCAAAGAAAATTATACTTATTCAGACATGGAGCTTCTCTACCTGGTCTGATCCTCACCAGCCAAAGAGGTTGGCAGTTCAGTGTGTACTTTCGTATTCTATAGGGATATTTTGAAATTTTTCAGTAGCGTCATCAATTAAAAGGAGTCCAGTATAATAACAGAAGCAAATGCATGAACCCAACCAAGGTCATTAATTATAGTACACAATGATGATGTTTCTAGAAAGCCTGTAAGGATCTAGGTGTGAAGGTATTATCTGAAGAGCTTTACCAAAACTTGAATTAATCGTATTTCTGTGGCAGAGTTGAGGGTAGTTAGACCTCCAAGTTCAAAAGCAGAGACTGAGATCTACAAACCATGAAGTTGGGTCCTAGGATAACCTCTAAGTTCTTTTTTATTGAGTAGTATCTTAAAGATCTTCCTCCAAATTGTTATTTATTTTTCTAAACTCTCAAATTTTGCCTAAAGTCTGATTTTATCAACACTCCTCCAGAAGCTTCAGTAGCTCCCCATTGCCTCTAGAATAAAATATTTATATATTTATTTTTATAATTAAATCTTGTTTGACATTTAAAGTCTTTCGCCAGTTGCCTCCAACTTTCCTTTGCTAGACTGATTATGTATTACTCTTTATCACTCTACTCTCTAATCAAATTCACCAACTTAATATTTTTGAATGAGACATTTTATTTCTCCTCACAGAGACTACCCTTCCTCCCATGTCCTAGAATGTTTTCCCTCCTCATCCCTTCCTTTTGGAGTCTCTTGCATCCTTCAAGGCTGAGCTCCAATCTCTCTTATTTTCCCCAGTTGTCAGACCTCCCCCCAAAAATGACTTCGTATTTATATATCATGACTATGGGATTTTCCTGAAAGTAATTCCACTTTCTTGAAGACCACTGTTTTATTTTGTCTTCATACCTGTTAGGGCTTAGCATTATATTTGGCACACAGTAAGGACTTAATGAATGCTTCTTAATTGAGTTAAGCAGGACAGTTTAGAGGGTTCTTGTATTTTCTCACTTAAATAGCCCACATGTAAAGAAGACCCTAGATCTAGAAGGGACTGCAGATGCCATCTGTCTTATTTTACAGAGGAGGAAATTGAGACTGAGATAGATTAAGCCTACAGTTTTATAGGTAATAACGGTTAGAGGCAAGATTTGAACCGAGTTCCCCTGATTCCAGAGCCATTGCTCTTTCTATTATATCATGTTGCCTCCTTAAGCTCAGACACTTATTTTCAGTCTCTTTTGGGCATTTGTTCTTTACTTCTTTAGTCTTCCTACTCTTGTAATGTCTTTACCATTTATCTCAGAATATGTATAGTAATGGTCACACTACTGGTCCTACCATAATATCAAATTACTTGGTATTAAGCTTCATTTCTTAGCTGCATATCATTGTGCTAACCACAGGCCAACATGACTCATGAGCAAGTCTGCCATTTTCTGAGGGTAACTCTATAGTGTGGTGGTTCTTTTCATGTCATGAACTCCTTTGGCAATCTGGTAAAAACCTATGGACCCCTTCTGAGAACAGTGGTTTTAAACAATTGAAGGAAATGCAAAATTTCAGGTTGATATTAGTTAAAAGGAAAATGTAATTTTCCTATCCAATAGCTTGAGAATCCCTGAAATCTATCCATGGGTCTCTGGAATCTGTGGAGCCCAAGTTAAGAACTTTAACTTAAATTAGCTTAGTTTAAGTTATAGAGAAGGCCCCTTTGTGAGAAAGCTGTTGTTCCCTGAACTTGGATACAGCCCATGACATTTCCATTTGAATGTTTCTGAATTCCAGCCTTGCCTGAAAGTCATACATTTTCTGTAGCTGAATATCTGAGCTGTTTGAAGTTGGAATTTTTTCCCCCTCTGTGGATGGAGAGTGGAAATACTTCCATCCCATTCATATTCTAGAGCAATAGCCAGAAAAATGTCATGTTTTAAATCTAGTACAAATGCTCTGGGTTGGGGAGTGCTCCGGATTCCCACATGAAACACTCCCACTGATGTCAATAGACATTGCTCAGATGATTGCACTCAGCATGGCAAGCCTCGGTGTCATCCCCAAGCTGCTGTATTTACTCACATATTATCTCCTCCTGCGTAGTTACCATTTCCTCTTCTCCACCCTACCCCCATTTCGTGGGGGGAAATGCAATAATTTTTTTCGCCTTTCTACGTAATTTCTCCTCATTAAGGCGTTAGGAATCTGGAATTGCTGAAAACTTGGTGAATCTAGGGGTTGGGACCTTGGAGTTGAACTTTTGATGCTTTTATATAACAAATACTAGGGGAATAATTTGGGGGGATAGGAAGCAATGACAAGAACAATATGACTGTGCTTACCCCACCCCAAAACACACATTTTTAAGAGTAAAATAAAAAATAGGGGGAGGGCTTAAAGCAATAAAGTTTCAAATTATCTCACTCTCTTATTTTCTAAACGTCTGCTCATTCTCTCTTTTTCTTATTCCATTTATTTGAAATCATGCAATGCCTCCACATTTTGAAAGAAAAAAGATCTAGGGGAAAAGATTGATCTAAAATTATTTATGGATTCATCAGAGTCAAAGGAGCTGGAGTTACTTAGTCTGTAGAAGAAAAGACTGAGGGATGAGTTAACTGGCTCCAGTTACATGAAAGGTTATAATAAGAATTTAGCCAGCTGTTCTCCATGTCCACAGAGGACATGAGAGGCAGAGCAGGGGAAAATTGACGTAAAAGGTAATGTAACAGATTTAGTTAAACAAAAAATGTTATTTCATTTCTTTGGTATATAAGTCTATTCAATTTTGAATAAAAGATCAATTGAAGTTGAGATTTCTGATGGAAGAAAGTAATAGAAAGCAAAAAGGTGAGTAGAGTGGATGGAAAAGGGGTTTCTACAGACAAGCTTTACCTCCTTCATTATTTTCTTTGGGCCTAGCCCTGTCTGACATATATATTAAGCTCATTTATCCATCTGGAAGATGAGTTTGCCCTTGTTTCCCAGGCAGTGATAAACTTTAACTTCTAAACCTAAATCCCACAACAAATTGCAACAATCTCATCTTTCAGCCCACTGTCCCCAGAGGTGCCCATATAATGTACCTTGAGGCCCCTCTCACTTCTTTTTTTTAAGTTTATTTATTTATTTTTTAAGTTTATTTCCCTTTCACTTCTAAAGGCAATTGGTGCAATGCCTTCTCCTATGTTTAAAGAAATTTGTCTCCCAGAAAAGATACTCTCTCTTTCTCTCTTTACTCTTTATGTCAAAGATGTTAAAATAACTTGACCAAAAGGTAGTGTAGCATGGTTAAGTTGTTGTTCATCCCCTTTCAGAGGACCAGTGACGTCATGAAGTGATGCCTTGACTCAAAAGTGAATTGGATTTAAGTGAGGCAGAGTGGAACGAAGTCATCAGCCTCACTCTGTCTTATAAAGTCATCAAAGGCTAATGGCAAGACAAAAGTCAGGAATACGAGAGATGGCCCAGTATAGTGATCAAGTTCTAAGCACTCCAGATAGCATGTGCTTTAGCCAACCTCATGGCCATTGGAACAAATTGTTTTCATCTGCCTCTTCTGGGGAGAAATCTTCAAATGATTAGAGTAGACATTTCTTAACTCACCTAAGTGTTTGAAGCCTGTAAATTACCCTCAGTAAGGTTTAGTCCATCTACTGAGATGATTTAACTGGAGTGTGGCTGTTGCAATGCTATAGCTTCTTGAAGCCACAGGTGAGAGAGTTGTTTGAAAGGTGGACACCAAAGGTCAATGAGCAACCCTGAAAAGGGCTCTGCAAGCCTTCACACCAGAGGTAACAGGGAGAAGATGTCGGAGTTAGAGTGAGGCCCTGTTCAAGTCAAATGCCTTGTTATTGTGGGATTTGGGGCAAGTGATTTAATTTCTTAAAATCTCTAAGACTACAAGTTGCAGAGCAGATGCCAATATGCATTTGTAGAGGGAATTTTCTCACTGGAAGTTCCTGATAGGAATGAAATCACAAGTCTGGTCATTCCACTGCCCCCCACCAAAAAATCCCAAGTACTTGAAAAAAACCTGACTAATAAATCCTAATGAGATGTTTAAAGGCAAAGAAAGATGACAGCCCGCATGGCAGTATACATGATATATATTCAAATATGCAGGTTGCCCTGCTCTAAGAAAATTGAGTGTCTAAAAATTCAGATTTACCAGATAATTTAGGGATTGGTTATTTGCTTTATACAATTATTCATTTCCTTTAAATAGAGAACAGGATTCTTTTAAATAGAAAACACCCCTAGTGAAGTTGAACAAAAGTTTAAATTACGCATGATTTTTCAAGAGGACACATACTGTCACTATATCTATATTTCAGACAGAAGAATGAAGAAAAATTTTTCAGAAGGTAGACATCAACAACTCTGAGAAGTAAAAATATTGCATGTCTGATTTAGAAGAAACTGAGAAAGCAATCAGCTTTCACTTTGACATATTATAGAAACAGTCTTATAATATAATATCATATGACTTGAAGAGCCATAACAATAATAATTAGCCTTTATACTACTTTAAAGTTTGTAGCACTTTACGGATATCTCATTTTCTCCTTGAAACAATTTTGGAAGATAGTCCCATTATCTCAGTTTTACAGATGAGGAAATTGAGGCACAGTGATGCAAAGTTCTTGCCCAGCGTCACACAGTTAGCAAGTGTCAGAGGCTAGATTTGAACTCAGGTTTTTCTGACTTCAAGTACAATACTCTGTTCACTGGACTGTACCATCTAGCTACCATATCATCAGGCATTTGTCATAGCACTTCCAGCCCTGCCTAGTTTTTAAAGTATCAGGCTAAATATCATTGCTATAGACAAAATAGAACCTCCTCCTCTTAGTACTTGTGAGACATAGCATGTGATAGTAGCCAAATAGCATTAATCAGGAAGGTGGGTTTCAGCCTTACCTCTGAAAGTCCCACAGCAGTTGAAAGAAGTAGTGGTCTCACTTCACCTCTTAGTGCTCCAGGCAACCCACCAAGATTGAATTGCAGAGTAGGTGCTGATCCTCAGTGGTAAACATTCTCTCATTAGGTACTTCTTCTACCAATGGGTATAGTTCCACAGATCTTATTCCAGCCTTTTTGTTCTCCACCCAAACCCCCCAAATTAGCTTTTTCCTAGAATCAATAGTTGTGAAGAACATTTTTTTCTTGTCCTCCTTCATCCCTTTTTTCCTAATTCCAAACCACCTTGTTGCTAAACTTACTTTCTTTAAGTAAATGTCAAGTTATTTTTCTCCTCAAAATCCTTAAATGGTTCCCTCCTGCCGATTAAATAAAGTTCAGACTCTTTTGCCTGGCATTCAAGTTCTTCACAATCTGAAGTTATCCTCCCTTTCTTCATCTCCCCTTTTTGTGCAATATGTTTTACCTAAACTGGCCTGCTCATTGTTTTCTACCCATACCTTTCATTTTCCTACTTTGAATATACCCCAAACCTAGAAATATGTGAATATGTTTATAGCACTGATACAGCATGCTTAATGCACTGGAAAATCATTGTATCATATCTGGATTGAGAAATCAGCAGGAATATTTGTATTTCTTGCCAAGAATCTATAAAAATCAGAAATTTGGAATGCATCAAATTCTCTAGAAGATGAGAAGATCAAGAAACCTACAGGAAAAGAGAAATCCAGGAATAACTGTGGTGTAAAAGAATTGCAAAATAGAAAAGATAACTAGCAAGAAAAAACACTTTCCTATAATGCCACAGGACAAAAGTTAATGCATTAATTCAATAGGAGGTGAGATTGATGGGAGAAAGAAGGAGGTCCCTACTTGGGACCAGAGAGAACTGACCAAGCTGAATGTGATGAGTAGCCAACATGTGAAGTTATCAGGACCAAAGTAAGACCTGGCATGCTTAAGCCAGAACAAGGAAATCAAGACTATAGGGAAAGTTTGCTTTTCTTAAGATCATGCTGCTGCCCAGAAAAGATGAACTAAGCCAATTTAGAATCTGAAACAAAAATCAGGAGACTTTTGAAAGGACAGAAGAAATTCTTGGAGATTGGGAAGAAGAAGGGAAAGGGGCTTCTCTTGTGAGGATAACCATTTTTTTTTTGCAATGTGGGAACAATCTCTAACAAGGAGAAATTGGCATTGATCCTGCAGATGAAAGGAAGGACCCAGATGGAAGAGAAGTGGTTGACTTTCTACCAGAATAGAAACTTCCCTCTCCTTCTTTTCCCCATCTTCTAGTGTAAGAGCTACATGAGTAAAAATGTTATAACAGAAAGGACACAGGGTTCCTACGCTAACTACAGAACCAGAGAGGTGTTTTCATGGAAACATCCTGTACTTGACCCAGGAACATTAACTGCCTTAATTGCCAAATGTGAATTTAGCAAGACGACTAAGAAATATATATCAAACCAGTGTGTTTGAATAGTGGCAGAGGTGTGGCACTTGGAGAAAGACAGAGAGATGCCGTCACAATATTACAATATGCATTCTTCCATTTTGTGAAGTTTTGTGAAATAGTCTTAGTTCCAGCCTTTGAATTGGGGCATAAATTATATCCTTGTATATGTAACATAGTAAATCACATATTCAACCTGTGTAGGCTTCATTTTCTTCATTTGCAAAATGAAGAATCAGAATAAAAGGTCCCTAAGGTTTTTGTGACATAGTTCCTATGCTAATGGGAAATAGAGAGAACCTGGCATACAGAAGACTTCTCTTTCTTCTTACTTTGGAAGATAAAAAATAGTCTGAATCACTACTGATTAGAGAAATGAAACCAAAACAATTATGAGATATCTCATACCCATTAGATTGGCTAAAATGAAAAAAAAGGGCAAAATGACAAATATTGGAGGGAATATGGGAAAGTACATGAACTAACATACTGTTGGTGGAGCTGTGAACTGATCCAGCCCTTTTAGAGAGCAATTTGGAATTATACCCAGAGAATTATAAAACTATATACCCTTAGAACCAGCAACATTTCCCAAGGAGATCAGGGAAAAAGGAAAAAAATCTATATGTTCCAAAATATTTATAGCAGCTCAATGTGATGGCAAAGAACCAGAAATTGAGGGGATATCCATCAGTTGAGGAATGGCTGAACAAATTGTGGTATATAATTGTGATGGAATACTGCTATACCACAAGAAAGAATGAGCAGGCTAATTAAAAAATACTTGGAAAGAACTACACAGGATAATGAACAGTGAAATGAGTAGAACGAAGAGAACATCATACACAGCTACCAATTTAATATTTGAAGAATAAATTGTGAATGTTACCTCCAGAAAATAAACTGAAAAATAGAAACATGAAACATATTATATATATGCATATATGTATATGTATATATCTGTCTCCCAATTGATGTTTTCTATGATGTGGGTAGGATTGGGAGGGACTTAGACACATGAAAATTATATTAATTTAAAAAAGGAAAACAAAACAAAACAGTGTTTCCTCAAAAAGAACTTACATTTGAATGTGATAGGTGAAAGTAGACTGCCTGATACTACCAATTACAACTTGTGCTCAAGAAGCATGTGTGTTACTGGAAAAGGAAGTGGGATATACAAAGAATGAGAAACAATAGATGAACAGTCTGACTAATGCTTTGGCATCCCAAGATACTAAGAGGTTGTTGTTGTTGTTTTTTAAAATGGAACAAGGCTTCTAGACTTTTGTGTAGATTATGGGAAACAAGAAGGATAATATAGACTGAGGAGAGGTTGAGAGAGAAGGCTAAAATCACAGATTCATCAAAGATTCATAGTAATACCCCCAAAGAGAGTAGAAACACAGAAGAAAAAACAACTGCTTGATCACATGGTTCGATCACATGGGGATATGATTGGGGACATCGACTCTAAATGATCAATCTAGTGCAAATATTAATAATATGGAAATAGGTCTTGATCAATGATACATGTAAAACCCAGTAGAACTGTTCATTGGCTTTGTGAAGAGAGATGGGAGTAGGGGAGGGAAAGAACATGAATTATGTAACTATGGAAAAATATTCCACATCAATTAAATAAAATTTTCAAATAAGAAAAAAATACTCTCAAAGAAACCTCTCTCTGTCTCTCTGTCTCTCTGTCTCTTTCTCTCTCTCTCTTTCTCTCTCTCCATCATGGGTTCCTAGATATATGTGTATATAGAGAAAATGTTAATTCCTTGATTGCTATAAAGAAATATAGGCACACATATATAATGCACAGTCAAAATGCTGTATTGCATTTTATGCACTAATGGAAGGCCAGAAGAAGACTGTCAGTACATTGAATGGACTTTTGATGGAGAATTTATGGAAAGAGAGGATCACAAATTGCAGAGAACAAGAATGCATAGATATGTCAAAGCATGCACCAGTGGAAAGAGTACTTCTTTTGATAAATCAAAGACTTATCAAAGTGTATGGATGCATGGATTCATATAGGCAGGTAGGTAATGCAATGGATAGAGCACTGAGTCTGGAATAAGGAAGACCTGAGTTCAAATCCCATCTTACATACTGTCTAGCTATGTGACCTTGGGCAAGTTGTTTACCCTCTGTTTTGCCTCAGTTTCCTCAATTATAAAATGAGGATAACAATGGAACCTCTTTCCCCAGGGTTGTTGTGAAGTAATATTTGTAAAATGTTTAAGAAAGCACCTGGCACATATTGGAATTATATAAATGCTATTATTTTTTTATTATGGTTGTTGCTGTTTGTTGTTATAGCAATGGTTATTATTTATGTATGTATTTATCCATCCATCCATCCATGTATATATATTTTGTATATTGTGTGTAAATACTGCTGGCAGAAAGTTTGAAGACAATGGTGAGTTTTTCTCAGAGGCAAAAAAAAAAAACCAAAGGAGATTTGTTTAATCCCTTGAACTTGAATGCCTGCTCATGATCATGAATTTAAAGGGAACTTAAATTTAAATTTAAAAACTTAAAATTTTAATTTTAAAGGGAAATTAAATTTAAAGTGAATTTAAAGTCATAGATTTCTACTAGTACTTGGAGCTCAGATCTTAATGCTCCATTCCTTTAGAGCAGTGATTCCCAAAGTGGGTGCTTCAGTGATCCAGGAAAGTGGTGATGACCACAGGTGCATTTATCTTTCCTATTAATTGATATTAAAATTTAAAAAATTATTTTCTAGGGGGCTAAGTAATATTTTTTCTGGAAAGGGGGCAGTAGGCCAAAAAAGTTTGGGAACCACTGCTTTAGAGCTATGTATAATTTGGTCCTTCCCCTTCATTGACCACATTAGTTCTATATACTTTGTCCAACCCTTACCTTTGTCACCTTGAGTGTGCTACCCTACCCTGATGTGAAAGCCAATCCATCTCAGGCTATTACTAATATGAAATCACTTCTACCATGTGTCTTGGTTGGCTAACAGGGCTGATGGAAGAGCAGTGGCCAATATTGCTTGTCACTGAGACACTGACTTTTTGCTATACCATTTGGGTTGGGAAGGAAAGAGAAAGGTCAGGTCAAGTGAGAATTATGTTAATTGAGTGTCAGAGAGGAGTGGCAAGATGAGAGAATATGGAGTTAAAGAGAGTTCCCAGAGTCAGATCTCCATATTTTACTGTCTATTCCACTAGCATTATTGTATATTTGCTCTAAAAGAGAATTAAAAAAATAAGATAATCCAATACTTTTATTTTAAAAAAATGATGATTATTAGAATATATAGTGTGAGATCTAGAGTGATACAAGAATTTATTAGTATTGTTGTTGTCCCACTCGCTGAAAGCCTTTCTACTTCTTGTTCCTTAAATCTTTTTTTTTTCTAATAGCCCTTATATTCCTCCCTAGTATCAATTCTAAGACAGAAAAGCAACAAGGGATAGGTGACTGGGGTTAACTATCTTGCCTAGGGTCACACAGATAGTAAGTGTCTGATGCCAAATTTGAACCCAGATCCTTCTATTTCAGGCCTGGTGCTCTATCCACTGAACTACCTAGCTTGCTCTTATTTTTATTCCTTTTAAAGAAACTTTTCATTATTGTGAATTAGGCAAAATTATACAAAACCTGAACATTTCCTTATACAAAGAGGACATTGTGAATCTCTATTACATTCAGCTTTTTAAAAAGTATATATTTAATTTTACATAATTAAGGGCAGGCATTTGAGGACCATTAAAAACACTTTGGAATTTACCAAAAAAAGCTAAGTCCAATTGTTTCTTCTCCCTCAAATCTGGACCCAGCTCATAATACAAGAAGCACTTAGTATTTAATTGAAGGGATAAGGAAGAAATGAATTGGTGATAAAATCTAGTGGCAGCAAATCTTTCAGATGCTCCTGAGATTAAGTGATGAGGCAACCTTCTGGCCTCAGCCTCCCAATTTGCTTGGCTCAGCAAATGTAGCCTCAGTTCTTCCCTTGGTGTTCCTTACATAGCATACTGTACTCTGACCAATGATTTGATATGGAATTAGGGCCAAAAGGGAAAGCTGAAAATTGGATCAGGCCTTTTTGGGTGGTCTAGTATGTTAGGGTTTTTTCCCATGATCTTATTCTCTCAAATATATTATATCCTATGTTTTGTCTTTGAGGAAGGTGTGACTCACTATACCACATCTACATTCTTCTTCGTAACTGAGAAGGTCTACTTCAGAATAACCCCTTACACTGGTTCTTGTTGTTCAGTTGTGTCCAATCTTTGTGATCTCATTTTAGGGTTTTCTTGGCAGAGATACTGGAGTGGTTTGCCATTTCCTTCTCTAGCTCATTTTACAGATGACAAAAATAAGGCAAAACAGGCTTAAGTGACTTGCCCAAGGTCACAAAGCTGAGGCCAGATTTGAACTCTGGAAGATGAGTATTCCAGACACCAGATCCAGCCCTCTATCTCCTGCTGCCACATAGCTGCTCCAAAATTGTGAGTTGGAAGTCAGAGAGATCTGAACTCCCAGCCCCTGGTTTCAGTGCATCAGAATGCTTTCACAGCATCTACTCTTATTTGATTTTCATGATAGCTTTATGAAGTTAGTAAGATAGGCCATATTATTTCCATTTTAAAATGAGGAAATTGAGGCTCAGACAGATTGAGTGCCTTTATCAAGATCCCTCAGCTGGCAGACAATGGAGCAGAAATTATATCTTTTGCCCACAAGTCCAGTACTCTTTCCTTGGTGCCATTTCAACTTCTTATCAGGCTATTTCTATTCCTAGGTGGATTAACAGATTGATAAACTGATTAAGGTGGCTTAGAACAGCCTTAGTGCTAGCTGGTTTATTGCTCTTGATAGAAAATGTGTGTGGCATTAGGGAAAATTATGAAAAGGTCATATTTGTCTTCTATAGTCCCCAATCCTCCCCTCTTTTCCTCTTCAGGCTCTTGGTGTGTTGGGCTCTGATTTCCCTTGGATTCCCCACTACAGGGCCTCACCAAAGCTTGTCTGACTTGGAAAATATCCTAATACTTTAAATAATTCCCACTGCCTTCCTCTTTATCCCAATAATACATATCTGGAACATTTAATTTTCTTACAGTTGTGGTATCTGCTTTCCAAGGTCACAGCTGGTGAATTTGATCAACTAATCTGTACTAATAGTTCAGAAGAAAGGGGTGCTGGTCCCAAGCCTTCTCCCCTTCCCCCATTTCCAAATAACATATTTGTATTTTACAGTGCTGCTATTAAAAAATGAATAATGAACAAACAAAAAATAATAAGCAGACTCCATCTCTCAAAAACCCTGCAACATTCCCTTTTGCCTATAAAATAATGTATAAAATCCTTAGTCTGGCATTCTAAGCTGTCTATAATCTACTCCAACTACCCCTGAGTCTTCCATTGTAATAGTCTATTTTTTATGTTTTGGATTCTATTACTAACAATTTCTCAAAAGGCTTCAGAGCTTCCTTATTACCTCTAGGGTAAAGTACAAAACTCCCTCCCCATGCATTTAATTTAAGCCCTTTCCAATTTTCTTTTAGTCTACATTTCCAGATTTATTTCATATTATGTATGCATGGTTGGAGACAAACTGGCCTACTTGGTGGAGAGATGTTTAGTCTCTTATTTCCAGGCAGTTAATAAACATGAAGTGCATACTATGTGCCAGGCACTGGGCAAAGCCTGTGGATTCAAAGAAGGGCAAAATAAAGTGCCTGCCCTCAGGGAGCTTACAACCTAATGAGGGAGATTCTATTTCTATTGCTCTTTATTTTTCTTAGTATTTTGTTTACAACCTTTTCCAGGCATTTATGATTTATATTTAAGCCTTATTTTATCTTCCTTCCTTGATTTTTTTAAGTCCTCAGCAGTAAGAACTATATGCTTATATCCTGGAGGGTCTAGAGCCCTAGGCACATTATGTACTAAATAAATGTTTATCGAATTTAATTTCATAATACAAGGTTTTCCTGAAGATAATGTCTTTATCCAAGGGAAATATTAGAAACAGTGAAGTGCAAAAAATAATCATAGGATCATAGATTTAGAGCTAGAAGGGACTTCAATAGCCATTTAGTTCTTACTTTCCTTTTATAGATGAGGAAACTGAGGCCCAGGAAGCCAAGTGCCTTGTTCAAGGCAGGAATTGGCCCCAGAGTTTCTAAGGCCCAAACTAATGCATTTTCCATCCTAAAATAATCATTAAAATAATTCTCTATCCCTGATAATTCCTTAAATTTATATAATTAATGGGGCAAAGTAACTTTACTTACACTCGTTTGATCAACTACAACTCTGTGAAGTATTATTGTTCCCATTTTCCAGATGAGAGAATTGAGGACGAGAGGGAATAAGAGATTTGTTCAAAGTGCTCTTGGAGTCACTAAGTAGAGCGCATGGTCTTTGACCACAAGACTTGTACTTTACCCCATTTACCACAGGACTTTGGTTCCCAATAACATTCAGAAAAGAGGAGTGAGGAAAGGCAAGGTAGAACTTGCCCCACCATTTCTGGGTTAATCAGCACTATTGCTTCTTCCTTCTATCTTCATCCTCCCAAGCCCATCCCCAATGACTCTTTTGGGGTTGCTGCCCCCTGTTCCTTTCAAACCTCATCCCCTCAGTTAAAATTTTTGTAAAAATAAAAAAAAATGCTTTCCCGGACAGTCAGAGTTCATTACTGAGATAAAGTACAGCTTTCCCTTGCTCTGCCCACAGTAACCAGAGTGGAAACGTTTGCATGGCAGGCAGACCACCCACATTTGGTTCTCTGCCCTTTCTCTGTTCACATGTTCCCTGGACCACTTTAAGTGTAGGGGTGGGGAGGGGTTGCGGAGCAAGGGGGGGGGCGATAATTCTCAGTAGAATTAACCTTTTGCAGCTATAAAATTACAGTTTGGTATAAATGTTGCTTGTTTTTATTCCTAGTGGACAGCAAGAAAAACCTCATCCATGTTTTACTGTTGACTTTAAGAAAGGCATCATTAGAGAATCCTTATCCCTTAAACACAGTAACAACTGCCCTCATCCCTGACCAACCCCAGGAGAAGTAAGGAGAAGATAGAATTCTGAATTTGGGTCTGCTGTGTCTTGCCCAGTCTCTTCGTTTATTTATCCACTGGATAGGAGGGTTGGGGGGATGGGGATGATAAACATGGCAGCCGGGGATTGGGAGAATGGAGATGATCAATGTGGGAGGGGAGGGGGTAATTTTTTTTTCTTCTCCAAAATTTAGAGGAGTACCTTTTAAAATGCAGATACCCAGGAGAGGGGTCACAGGTCAAATCACAGTTAATACCTTAGTTATAAGGTGTTAACCTTAGCTGGGGTTAGCAGATTGGTTGAATGTGAGGGTGGAGGGTTTAACAAGTCCCCAGGCACCAAGAGAAGGAAAATGAAATGGTGTGGGGATTTAGGGGCCCAGTCCTGCTTTTTTGAGAAAAGAAAGGGCATTTTTAATAAGGCTTTGTTAAGAGAATATTATTTGTCAGACAATGTATACTGACTTAGTGGTTGGAAAACATAGTCAGCAAGTTTATGAAGGAGTCAAGAGGTTGTTCAGTGTGGTCTAGTTCATGCTTTTGCCCGTCAGTGGAGCAGGGTCTGTGAATCTCTTTCCACATTGTGCCTCATAAGGCCTGAGGATTTCTTGAAGATACCTTTGGCCTGTGTCTGGAAAGTTGCTCATCACTGGTCTTACTAGAATAATTGGTTGAAAAGGAAATACTTGAGTAGAATCATTTTAGGTGACACAGAACCCACCACTACCACCATTATTACCACATACACCAAACTCTACATTTTTACTGAGCACAACTACATGTATCTCTTCCACATCTCCGGGTTTAGGGGCCCCTTCAGACTCAAGATGCCAAAACCTCTTTGAGATCACTGGAAAAGATTGCTATAAACATACTCAGTATCCCCAAACCAGTACGTAGAATGGCAATTCTTTTACTACTAAAATTTAATTTTAAGAAAAAAATTGTGTAGCTATTCATTTATATTATCAGCTAGTAAAACACATACATAATAACAATATATACATTTTACATATTTATGAATTAAATTTTTAAAGATATGTCTATGCTTCTAGCCTTTGTGTGTCATCTTCTGGCTTTTGCATTCTTTTCACAAACTTTAGCTTTTTACTTATTTTTAACTTTAAAAAAAGTTGTGTATATTTATGGTATTAAAAGATAAAATATGTCATTGTATTATGCAATATTATATTTGTATTTTGTGGATTTCTTAGTTTCTAAACTTTTTCTTGGTCGTCTGTTGGCTTTTGATGCAGTCCTCTGCAGCTTCTGCAACACCCCCCCCCAATTTCCATTTCATTTCTTATACCTATCGCAATATATGGAAACTTTGACAGGGAAAGTCATCATATGGAAGGGATACCTCTATTTTTTTTAATAGAAAGATTGAATTAATTTAGTTTAATTTTTGGGTGTATAGATCTAGGCTAAAAATGAAGACCAAAGGAGAACTGAATCTGTTTGATTTTTCAACTCTGATTTATCCCTTCTTCCTATCATAAAACACTCCCACTGCCTACCATTTTTACTCTCATTCACTGATGAACAGAAGAATTCATTTGGATCAGCTACAAATTTATGTTTCATAATCTCCTTTGGGCCCTCACTGGAGCAAGGCAATTCCTTTACCCCTCCCTAATTTACTCACCACATTCACCACAACCTTTCCATGCACCTTTTCCAGACCCTTCCGACCCCCCCCCCCAACCTTTTCTTGCTTTCTCAAGGTTCTGATGACATACTCACAGGGGAAGAGAAGGGAATAAGTATTCATACAGTGCAGGCATTGTACTAAAAATCTTAACTCATACTTCTCTGAAATAAGTGCTTGTTGACTGATTGGTATGCAAAATGATAGTAGGAAAAAATCATTAACTAAATTGGAAAAAAACTTGGGAAAGAAACAATGCCAGGGTAAGGAAAATAGGTCCAATATTAAAAGGAAACAAAATATCCAAAAGGAAGAAAAAACTACAGCTCTGGTCCTGATTTCTCATCTCCCTTCTAGATATTGTTACTTAGATGTGTAGCTTCAAACACATCATGTCTAAGATTGAATTCAGTCACTGAAAGTGAATTAAGAGAACATTTAGTTCAAAGGTTTAACTTTGTAGATGAGGAAATTAAGTCACAGAATAGAAAAATGACTTGCCCGTGTTACAGAGATAATAAATGTTATAACTAGAGTCTGAACCTAGATCCCTCTAGATCCAATACTTTTCCCACTGTATTTTCTAGTCACCCCCTTTCCAGTGAAATCTTCCTTTCTCATGAATTCCTTTATTCATCCTCTTAGTCACATAGCCTTACAACCTCGAGTCATCTTTCATTCTTCTTTCTCCCTCATCCTGCACATCTAGTTTGTTGCCAAATAGCTACTTTGTAATAACTCTTAGGGCTGGCTCCTCTTCTCTGTCTTCATTTTAATCACTTTATTTTGAGCCTTCACCTCCTCTTAGCTACACTGTTGTCATCCTACCTCCAATATCTGTTATGCAAGTAATTGTTTTTAAATCCATACGTTCTGCCTTAGAGTCATAACTATGTATTGGTTCCAAGGCAGAACAGTAGTAAATGCTAGACAATAGCAGAGACTTGCCCAGCATCACACAGCTAGGAAGTGTCTGAGGCTAGATTTAAACCTAGGAGCTCTCATCTTGGCTCTATCTATTGAGCCACCTAGTTTCCCCCATCCAAGTAATCTTCATATATATATATATATATATATATATATATATATATATAAAGATCTTTCTTCATATATTCTTAATAATAATATTAAGATTATTTGTATATATATATATGTAATCTTAATGCCTACAGTGATAAAGGAACTCACCTACTAAAAATCTTCATTGGCTTTTCATTGCCTAGAACTCTTGATCCTGCCATTCAGAGTTGGTATAGTAGAAAGAAGAAATTAATCTTGAGCCAGAAGTCCTGGGTTGAGTGCTGTTCAGTATCTGGGTGATGGACAAATACTTTAGAAGCTGAACCTCAACTTCCTTATCCATAAAATGAAAGTATTGGACTAGACGATTTCTAAAGTCTCTTCCAAATCTAGCTTCTCTGACAAATGAGAATTGACTGGAGCTAAATAATTAGGTGGTATAATGGATAGAATTAGGAAGACCTGAGTTCAAATCCCTCCTCAGAAACTAGCTGTGTGATCCTGGGCAAGTCACTTAACTTTTTCTCATCAGTAGAGTGATCTGGAAAAAGAAATAGCAAACCACTCCAGGATCTTTGCCAAGAAAATCCCAAATGGGGTCACAAAGATTAGGACACGACTGAAAAAAACTACAACAATAATAACAAATAATTATTAACATTTCTTCCCAGTTACTCTCCAGCTATTTTATATGTAGTAAGGATTTATTCAGCTACTTCTTTTTGGCAGATAGCTCTAAAATATTACATGTGCTGGTTGAGTGCTTCAAAATGTGATCTCTGTGGGAGATATAGACTAAGGATTTATCTAGAGGATCATTGAATCAAGTATTTTGGTCAAAAAATGGTTGGGGGTTTGTTAAATGAAATGTGCCATGTCTGGGGTGCAAAGAAATAAAATTAAACAGCTCCTGTCTTTAAGGAATATACCTTCTAAAGAGGGCAAACAAGGTGAAGACAGATAAGTACATTTAAAAGTTTATAAACAGTAAACATTAAGTAATTTCATGGGGAGGTGAGGGGAACACAAATGATGACAAATTAAGAACTGAGGATACAATGATGAAAACTCAGACTGGCTTTTTCTCTCAAGGAACTTCCTATCAAGATATTAAAGAGATGCATTGAGGACAAAGGGATTAAAATAAATGAACACCTTAAAGCAGTGATTCCCAAAGTGGGTGCTACTGCCCCCTGGTGGGTGCTGCAGTGATCCAGGAGGAGTGGTGATGGCCACAGGTGCATTTATCTTTCCTATTAATTGCTATTAAATTTTTTAAAAAATTAATTTCCAGGGGGCTAAGTAATATTTTTTCTGGAAAGGGGGCGGTAGGCCAAAAAAGTTTGGGAACCTTAAATGGTTCACTTAACCATTAAACGGTTCACTTAAAGTCAATATTTACTAAGCACCTACTATGTGTAAGACTCCTATTAGGTTCAAAGAGAGCTATGGCACAGGCTCCATTCTTAAGTATAGTATATGGGCTAATGCAGAGTAGAATAAGTATAAAAGAATTATGATACAAAAGAGAGTGAGGTAAATCTAAAGGAAAGGTTCAGGCAAAGTGTTGTGAAAAAAAATTGAAGAAGGAAAAAGAAGTCATTTTCATCTGATGAAGTGGTGAAATCACTACAGGCTTCCTGGAGGAGTTGGCAACTGAGTTGATGATTGAAGAAAGAGAGAAACATAAACAGATGGAGATGCAAAAGGATTCCATTCCAATTTTCATAAATAACATGAACTAAATCTTGAAGTTCATGAAGAGCAGGACAAAAAAGGGCAGGGGTGGTGGGAAGTAGTTCCAACTAAAATGTTAAGTCTAACACTTCCCAGCTGTGTGATCCTGGGCAAGTCACTTGACCCCCATTGCCCACCCTTACCACTCTTCCACCTAGGAGCCAATACACAGAAGTTATGGGTTTAAAAAAAATAAAATGTTAAGTCTGAGAAGGGGAGTAATGGTAGATAAGAATGAACAGTTAGAGATTGAATTATATAGTGGAGGTCCTTGAATATTAGTGTTATTTTTTTAAACCCTTAACTTCTGTGTATTGGCTCATAGGTGGAAGAGTGGTAAGGGTGGGCAATGGGGGTCAAGTGACTTGCCCAGGGTCACACAGCTGGGAAGTGTCTGAGGCTGGATTTGAACCCAGGACCTCCCATCTCTAGGCCTGGCTCTCAATCCACTGAGCTACCTAGCTGCCCCCTGAATATTAGCGTTATTTTTTTCAATAGGTAATGATAACCACTGAAGGTTTTTTTGGGGGGGGGAAATTAATATTTATATAGTGCTTTCAAAGTATGCAAAACTCTTTCAAGACATAGTTGCAGTTTAGCCTCATGAAAGTTCTGCAAGGTAGGGGCTATTAGCCCTATTTTGCAGTTGAGAAAACTGAGGCTCAGCAAGATTAAGTAAATCGCCCATTGCAGTTAATAAGTCAGAGATAGGAACTGATTCCAGATCTTTTTGATTCATAGTCCAACATAAATCCACTAAAGCAACATTCCCAACCCAGGAAATTTTTTGAGTAAAGGATTGACATGATCCCAGACTATTAGGAAAATTACTCTTCATCTATGTGAAGAATGGAAGAGAGAAGGAATAGCCTGGGGTCAGGTATTGTAATAGATGAGAGTAAAAGAGGGCTTGAACTAGAGTGATTGGGGTGAGAGAAGAAGGAGGGACCTAGTATGAGATATGTTGGGAAGACCAAAACATCAGGATTTGGCAATTGATTGGATGTATCAGCCAAGGGAGAAGGAAAGCTGAGAAGAGAATATAAGTCCCCAAATTGGGTGACCAGAAGGCTGTTGGTACTGATTACCAGTAAATAGAGAAGTTCAAGGTATGATTGTTGGTTTTGTGGAGAGAGAGAAAGTGCAGGTTTAAACAAGTTGAGTTTTAGGTACCAACAGAACATGTAGGCAGACTGACAGTTGGAAACATGGGACTCTTCCTGGAAGAGGTTGGGAGTGGAGATAAACTAAGAGTCATCTCCTTAGATATGAATCCATGGGAGTAGAGATCTCTAAGAGAAAGAATAGAAGAAGTCCTAGAACAGAATATCTTGGTATAAAATGTTCGTACAAAGTGGCTTTATGTGCCTTCATTTTTAGTGAAGAAAAGATGAAGTTATGTGCAGTTGAAGACCAAAAATAAACATTTTTGGCATTTGACCACCAGATCTCCAATTCTATCCAAAGAATAATCACTTTTAGTCATGATTTACTAATATTCTCAATTTACCTCACAAGCTTTTTAGTTTTTTTTTATACCAAGCATACTGCATGTTTCTTTTCCTGAATGTTGTTTTTTGTATTTGAAGAAGACCGTCATTAGGTTGGGATCAGCACACTGTGTGTTCATCTGAGTATTTTTGTCTCAAATAGGGATAGAGACTGGACCTGTGATTTCATTGATATTGATAACTCAGAAGTGAGAAAACTCTCTTTACCAAAGCAGATTGGTACCTCCTTTGCAACTGCTAGTCTTAGTTAGCTAGGGCACTGAGGCATTAAATAATTGGTCCATGGTTACATAGGGGTCAGAGGTGACACTTGCAGCCACGTCTTTGTGGCTTTGAGGCCAGCTCTCTTTAGACTCTATACTGACTCTGACCTCAAATAATATATTGGTTAAACTCTTAATCTTGCCCACTTTTTCCATCTTGCCATAATTTCTTAATCAAGCTTCATGGATTTGCTGCCAGAACCAAAGAATTCAATCCCCTCATTATATAAGATTTTTTAAAGTGAGTTTCAGAGAGAACATAGTAAGTGACTTACCCAAAGGTTGAGATGGTAATAAAGAAAACCTGGACTTGAACCAAGTCTTAAAATCCAGTGCTCTTTTCATTGGACTATACTGCCACCAAAATGTTTTCCAACTTTGCTCTTCTAATCTTTTCTAGTGCTTTATATATCCAGAACAAACTGATCTTAGTATTTTACCTCCAAAATGTACATTTAGACATGTTTACAATGAATAAGTTGACTAATAAAGGATATTATCAGTTTTAAAAAGAAGAAATGCGAATGACCAACAGTTCAATGAAATATAGCACCAAATCACTAATAAGAGTAGGATAATTAAAACAGTTCTCAGATTCTTAAACTCATCAAACTCAAATACAATAAAAGAATGGGCGTTGGAGAGGCTCTGGAAAGACAGGAAGACCAAAATACATTGTTAGTAGAACTATGGCTTGGACTAACCATTCTGGAAAATAATTTGGAAGTTGACCGCTTCCCAAAAAAATACATTAGGGCCTGGGACACAGGTTAATGGCACAAAGATTTGGTTTGAGTTGGCCTGATCTTTCTACTACTTCCCTCCTTCTTGGTTTCTACCTCAGTGTTCTATAGCTTACATGAGGGGGTGGAGGTGGGGAAATAGTAAGTAGCCAGAGGGGAAGGGAAGGAGTATAGTACTCTTCAGGGAAGTTTCACACTGGTATATTCCCAGACTTTCGGGGGTGTTTCTGCCTATGACTAAAGCCCATGATACCTCCAGAACAGGAGTAGACACTATAGTGTTTCTCATCTTCCTCTTTGACTCCTCCCACTACCCCAAGCTCTATAACTAATGGTAAAATTTTGAGCTCTGGATTTTCTTTTTTTTAATAGTTATTCCTCTCTCCCTCTCTGTCTCTGTCTCTTCCAACTTTTAAAAAGATTTTATTATTATATTTTTTTTACAGCTAAACAAAAATTCATTTTTATGTTGAGATAGTAAGACAACTCTATAATTCAGGTTAGTACTGAATTATCTTTATAAACATACAGTGGGTCAGAGAATATAATGCATTTCTTGAACTTCACTGACTGAAAAGCCAAGTGGAAAACAACTGATTCTCCAAATGGAACTTTTATATGCCTCATAGTGAACAATAAGCTTCAAGTCTGGGAGAGGAAGTGTACATTGTTTGCTATTTTTTTTAAAAGACTAAGCATCTTAAAACACTCATTTAATTCAATTACCTCAGAGTAGACAATCACCAGCTGCATCATCTGTGAGTCACCCTGAGACTAGCGCGTGATCGTGCCGATTTCAGTCAATGGGAATTCTAATGATTGAGATTTTTTAAAAAATACAAAAATTATTTTTATAATCTTGCTCCATGTCTCATAGTAAACTGATTTGTCTTTTTCCACAGAGTTTAGTATCTAATTCTAATATTTGTAAAAAAAGAAGTAAAATATCTGTGGGGGCACTGGCTCTAGCGAGAGTCACAACACCTAGATTCAAATCCTTTCTCTAAGACTGGAGTTATCCAAGTCATTTAACCTTTGAGCTTTAGTTTTTTCATCTGTAAAATGAAAAGGGAATAGCTTAAAGGGGCCCTGAAATTATTTCCAACTCCAGATCTATGATATGATCTAAATGCTGAGTTGTGAAAGTGAGGTAAACCTTTAATCAAAGAATATTGAGAGAGATGAAAATGCCAAAGAAAATTGGGGTGAGAGAGTAAGAAGAGAAATAAAGGGTTTTTAGATTCTTCTTACAGTAAGAGGCAACTTGGTAGACTGGGAAAAGCACTGACTTTAGAATCAAAAGAGCTGAGTTTAAGTTATGGTTTCTATACTTTTTAGCTGTGTGACTCAGCAGAGCAAGCTACATATCTCCTTCCTGTGCTCAGTTTCTTCATTTGCCAAATGGGTACAGTAATTCTTCTGAATATCTCATAGGGTTTTTGTTAGGAAGGCACTTTGGGAACTTTAAAGTGTTATTTAAAAAAAATGATTGTAAGAAATGTCATCCTTTGGATAGTTATTTATCTGTCAAGTTCATTGTGGAGGGCTAATTTTTAAAATGTAAATTTTTTTTTCAATTAATAGTGAAGGGAAAGAGAGGGCACAGAATAAGTATTTACTAAGTGCCTATTATATGTTCGAAGCAGTTTACAAATATTATCCTATTTGGTTCTCATAATAACCTTGTAAGGTAAGTGTTATTCACATTTTAAAGTTGAGGAACTAAGGCAGACAGAGTGACTTGCCCAGGATCATACAACTAACAATTTTCTGAGGCCGAATTTGAACTCAGGTCTTCCTGACTTGAGGTCCAGTACTATCCATTGCACCTACTAAGAGTTTATTTTCTCTCTCTCCCACATCCCCTTTTCTCCATTGAGAAGGAAAAAAAGAAAACCAAAACCCCTTGTAACAAATATTCACAGTAAAGCAAAACAGATTCATGAAATGACTGTGATCAAAAGTATATATCTTTAAAAAAAATTTTTTTAACCCTTATCTTCCATCTTGGAGCCAATAGGCTCCAAGGCAGAAAAGTGATAAGGGTGGGCAATGGGGGTTAAGCAACTTGCCCAGGGTCTCACAGCTAGGAAGTGTATGCGTCCAGATTTGAACCTAGGACTTCCCATTTCTAGGCCTGGCTCTCAATCCACTGAGCCACACAGCTGCCCCACATCTCCATCTTTTATATGGCCAATGATGGTACTCCTGCTGGGTTCTCTGACTGAACCAGGCACATCACCAGGCACGCAGGGGTTTCCACCATTCCCTTTCCCAAAGTTAGGGACTGAATTTCTGCCATATTGGCAATCCATAGTGTCCTACCAGAATGCACATGTGCCAGTTAGGGGGCTGCATTTTTATGTTAATTTCACACTCTTTAATGTGCTCAAGTCAACCCCCAACTGATCAGTAACCCTTTAGTCTCTAGTTCAGTCAACAAAAAAAGAACTGCTATGAATGTTTTTGTACATATTGGTCCTCTTCCTCTTTCTTTGATTTCTTTGGGATATAGTGGTCCCTATAAATCTGGGCCAAAGAGTATGAAAGTCAGTAACTTTTGGGGCATAGTCCCAAATTGCTTTCCAAAATGGCTAGACTCATGGCTACAATAGCAGTGTATTCCTGTTTTCTTGTAGCCTTCCAACATTTGATATTATCATTTTTTGTCAACTTTGCAACCTGATGGGTGTAAATTTAAATTTCAGAGTTGTGTTAATTTGTATTTATCTAGTTGTTAAGGATTTGGAGAGCTTTTTCATGGCTATTAATATCTTGGATTTTCTCCTACTGAGAACAGGATGTTCATATCCTTTGACCATTTTTTAGTTGACTCTTACTCTTATGTTAAACTACAAAAGGAGTTTATAGAGCTAGTAAAAAAAATCATCTCGATGAACAAAAGGTCAGGTATCTCATTAGAAATAATGAAAAAGGGTAGGAAGGAATAGGGCTTAGTCTGATCTCAAAACAATACTACAAAGCCATCAACATCGAGATGATTAGCTACCGTTTAAAAGTAGAAAGATCTCTGTGGATCTGGTTAGTGATACACTAGTAATACCACCATTCAGTTTATTTCCTTAAGGTGATCAGGGAAACGTAAAAGAACTTATATGGTCTAAAATATTTATAGAAGCTTTCTTTGTGATAGCAAAGAATGAAAATTGAGGGGATGCCCATCAATTAGGGAATGGCTAAACAAGTTGTAGTATATAATTGTGAAGGAATACTACTGCACCATAAGAAATGATGAGCAGGTTCATTTTTTAAAAATCATGAGGAAAGCAAACTCTCAGCAGAGAGAAAGCCAGGCCTGGAGTCAGGAGGACCTGAGTTCAAATTTGTGGCTTTGTGACCTTGGGCAAATCACTTAATTTCATTTGACTAGCCTTTACCACCTTTCTGCCTTAAAACCTATACTTAGTATTGATTCTAAGACAGAAACTAAAGATTTTTTTTAAATGGAAAAACCTACATGAAATTATAAAGGACAAAATGAGCTAAGAGAACATTATATATATATATATATCAACAGAAATATTATTTGAAGAGTGACATATATGTTCACCTCCAGAGAAAGAACTGATAAATAGAAATAAGCATGACATAGTTTTACATATACACATATCTTCTTGTCAAATGATACCTTCATCTAGTGAAATGATGTCACTCTAGGAGAAAAGGAGAGAAGGAGGGAGATACCTGGGAATTTTAATGTAACAAACAAACAAGTAAATAAATAAATACTTTTAAAAACATTTTTTTAAAAAAAGAAGCAAATAAGCCTACTAGCCTAGAATTTGATAAACCCAAAGATTCTGGGTAATGTGAGCATGAACTTTTTATTTGCCAAAAATTGTGGAAGGAAATGGAAAGCAAACTGGCAGAAATGAGGTATACATCAAGACCTCAGACCACATACCAAAATAAGTTCCAAATATGTAAAAGGTAACATCATGATCAAATTAGAGGAACAAGGAAGAAACTACCTTCCAGATAGGGGAAGTACTATGTAAATGCGAGTTACTATCAATCAATGAATTAATCAGTCAACAAGCATTTGTTGCTATTGTAATAATATTTGGCACATGCCCAGACCATGTAAAATGGAGACATTAACATGGGAGATACCAGGGACCTACCTAGTGTCAAACTCTTGTTACACAAAAGAGTTGCATTTATTTACTGTGAGGGAGTCATTCATTTCTGTGAATAGCAAATTCAGGAGATGTTCCAGTAAGCTATAAGGCAAACACTTTCCTAAAGGATCTCTCAAATTTGCATTGAGTAACAAGCCAAAGAGAAGCCTTTCATCTGAGTGATAGAAAACTGGCTTCCAGGTGAGAAAGACCTGTATTCAAGAACTGCCACTGACAAATAATGGCTATGTGATCCTGAGTAGGGAAGTCGTTTTGCCTTTTAGCTGTCCCAGTGACTTTAATTTTCCATGTGACAGAGCAGGTGTTTACGTTAATATTGGTGGCATCAAACTTAAATAGAAATGTAGGCCACTAAACTGTACACAAAGATTCCTTAGAGCTGCATATCGACTTGGAAAACCACTTATCAATACTATCTATGTTTTACTGTATTTTGTTAAATATTTCTCTATTACATTTTTAAAAATTCTTACCTTCTGTCTTAGTATCAGTTCTAAGACAGAAGAGCAACAAGGGCTAGGCAACTGGGGTTAAATGACTTGACCAGAGTCATACATCTAGTCTGAGGCTAGATTTGAATCCACATCTCCAGACTTCTGGCCTGGTGTTCTCTACTGTGCTATCTAGTTGCCCCTGCCCCCAATTACATTTTAATCTGACTGCTCTCAGGATTGTTGTGGGCTGCATGTTTGACAAATCTGCCCTATATCAACGAAATGACAGACCCAGCCCAAATAAATAATTCAAAAGCTATACTAGATGACATTTGGCTTTTCTGTAATGGACTGGAGGGTTTCTGACTAAATTTGTTGACAAAGTAGCTTGAAAAGGATAATTAGTTATATTGTTTCTGATTATGAGCAGAACAAATAAAACAATGAACCATAGAAGAGAGACACTCCAGCTTTGAGAAATTTTTTAGAGGACTCTGAAAGACAGAGGGAAGGGAAGCATGATGATAACATTTGGCATTTACATAAAATTTAACATACACTAGTGGTTCTTATTTAGTGGCTTGCAAATCCTTTTGGAGTTCCTGATAATGGTTCAAGAGACTGGCAAAAAAAATTTTTTAATGGCACCTTAAGTATTAATAAATTTCCCAATTATGCTTCAAATATTTTTCCTCTCTGGCAACAAACAGGTTTGAAGCATTATAGGTTTGTTTCTGCAGTGGTTTTTAACCATCATGATTGTGCATGTAATGATTTTGGTGTTGGTACAGCAATTTCATCAAATCCTGACCAAGTGTAATATATTCTTGTAGTTTTTCAACCTATCATCAAATTATTTCCAAATTGCCACGAGCCTTTGCCATTCAAGCACAAACCTATTTCTAATGGATTATCAGAAACATATGCATATTCTCATTTGTGTTCTGTCCGCTGTACCAGAGTAACTCTCCTATTCTATTGTTATCCTAATTACACAGCAGCTATGTAATCATGTGACAAGACATTATGAACATTTGTGTTCTTGCAGCACAACTATCAGGGTGTTTGAAGGCAGTGCTCTCTGGGCATGCCTATTATAACCCATCTTGAAATGATCATGGACCATCACAAATATTCTGCAGAAATATATTTTATATCATCTCTCATTGCAGGATTAAGTCTATTTTCTGCTTTAAACTGATCCTCTCCCATGTTGCTATTTTTCTATCTGGTGGATTTTCAAATGAACTTGTTGGTAACACTGGTCAAGTTTCTGTGAGAGTATAGCCAGTGTGTTGGGCTAGAATAGAAGAAAGTCATGTCTGAAAAGATTTTTTTTCCTTATACAAATTAGATTACATATAAACATTGCTAAAAATGAAGCAACCTACCTCATTGAACTTTAAGCACATTTATTATCTAATATAGTTTATCATGAATGAGTAGAAAAGTAAATATTTTATATCATAGCTAACCGCTCATTTTCATTGATTGATTAGTTGAAAAATTTAATTTCTATCTCTAAGTATGAGAGTTTATAAAATGCTCCTGCCACATAAGCAAGTGTTCTCATGATAGCTTTCCTTTTAATCAAAATATAAAAGCAAATTCAGTGTTTAACCAGATTCAGGCTGTGCTTTTTTGGTGTTGAGCTTTTAAACCTTTGTTCAGAATAAAAGGCCAAGATATAAATTCATCTTACATATAATTATTATTGTTATGTTAGCTATATTCCAAGTTGTAACTTATTTTGTTAAAATATTATTTTTGTTCAACAAAACTGGTAGAATAAGGAGATTGAGGTGAAGTCCTGCAGATAATAGTGAACATATGAGGAATGCTTCTTTTCATTCTCTTGGAATATTACACATAAAATAATCATGAGTTAATTTAATTATATGAAGAAAATCTTAATTTATAGGGCAAGAGGTTATTATACTTATTGTAAGCACTTAATGAATAATCTAAAAGAATATTATGGGTAGAATATTAAATTACACTGGCCATTCACAACACATCTTTTGTTGTTGTTGAAAGGAATTCATAGAACAAAGCTGGGAATTCCTGACATACATTATCTCATAAGAACCTCCTAAAAATCTAATAATGCAGAAGCTATCGGTATTATTTCCCCTGTTTTGCAAATGAAGAAATCAAAGCTAAGGAAGGTTAAGTAACTAGCCCAAGGGCACACTATAGATCTTTCCAGAAGCTGAATTCAAAACCAGACCTCTCCTGACTCCAAGTCTAGTACTGTTTCTACTACTCCAAACTAATCACTCCTGGGGCAGAGAATTGTTCATTCTGGTTGGCAGCCGATTGCATTGTCTAATTAATAGGTTGGAAATCAGATTGGACTCAGAGTCAGATCTGAATTTGAATTTTTACTTTGCCCTTTATTATCTGCATTAATTTTGGGTAAGTGATTTGCCCAAGCTTTCATTTCCTTATTTGTAACTTGGGAATAAAGGATACTTCCTATTTACTCTATGGGGCTGTCATGGGAAAGGCACTTCGTAAACCTTGAAGTGTCATATAATTGCTATTCATGTTGGCTCAAGTCAAGGTTATTGATTTTTAAAGCAGTTAATTGGTGCTCTGCCACTACACATGACCTTTATAGGCAATTTCTCACATCTGGGACCAGATCTGAGATTTCAGTGGTTTAGATAACTCTTTAATGAAGACACTCTAATAATATATCTTCTCTGAAATGTATAGTCCAGAGAGTTGGCTAAAACACAGAGAAGTTAGGAGACTTTTACCTGAAGGCACATAACAAGGATAAGTCAGTGGTCTTCCTGGCTGCAAGGCTAGCACTCTATCCACTACTCCATACTTTGAAATATACTCTGGGAAATATTCTTTATTACCTGAAAGTAGAATATATGTTAGTTTAAGAAATCTGCTTAGAGCAATGAGCAACCACATTTTTAGAGGAACTATGATACTGCTTGGGTAAGGGACTCAAGGTGTAGAAAGGGACATGTTTTTGGACATATTCACTTTTGGCTCTTTTTTACTTGACCATATTGATTTGATAAAGAGGTTTTCATCTTGTTTTAATTGCAATTGGTGGAAGGGAGTATAAAGGGAAAGTGGATAGCAGAAATGATGTTTTAAAAATGCCTCCAAGAGAGCAGAAGGTTCAGAAGGAAGTATAGTTTTTAAATTAGCATGTATGGGATAAAATGGAGGTCTGTTAAAGATAACAGTTCTTTCTTTTTTGGTTGAGTTGTGCATATAGAAATGTTCTGTTTTGGTATTTAGAATAATTAAAAAGTTTTTTATAAAACCCTTACCTTCCATCTTATAATCGGTACTATGTATTGGTTCCAAGGCAGAAGAGCAATAAAGGTTAAGCTATGGAAAATAAAGTAACTTTCCCAGGGTTACACAGCTAGAAAGTGTCTGAAGCCAGATTTGAACCTAGGATCTCCTATCTCTAGACATGGCTCTCAATCCATTGAGCCACCTAGCTGTCCCCCCTAGAATAATTTTAAAAAATTATATCTTGTTCATGCCCCTCTTTGAATTTTCTTACATTAATGTAACACTTCCAAAAGTCTCAGTGCACTGCCTTCACTTTCTCTCTAAATAGTTTAGGTTTTAAAATGTTACCTGCACTCAAGTTTATGAAACAAATTAACAGTGATTCTGCACTTCGAATGGTAATCATGAAATGACTTATGTTTATCTTTCTCCTTTCCTCTTCTCCCACACCCCCTTGAAAACTTTCTAACAATGGGCTGTGGTTGAGCTTCCATCCCTGTGCTAGGAAGGGTCCCCTTCACCCTTGTGGCTACTATTCTGCCATCATGCCACAAACAAAGTTAATATGACTCTGGGTACCTATTATAAATAATAGAAAATTATTTACATGGTAGATGTATTCCTTAACTGAGTAAGTTTAAGGGGGAAAAACAAAAAAAGAAGTAAGACTGGAGAAAGGCAGGGCCCACTCACTCCTGTCTCCTGAATTTTTTCTGTTCCTGGGTGAGCAGAGCATCCATGATAAAACACATGGTCATATGTACTTCTCAGTTTGTCCATTCAGACAGAGGTGATTTATCATCTCTCGTAGCCTTACAGAAGGTAACTAAAGATATGGCCAGCAACAGCTGCTGCTTCGGTCTTATGCTACTGCAGTGGGACAACCACTACTTTTCCCTTCTCTCCCTGTTGCCTTCAACAGTTCTCCATCTCACCATAGTCATGTATGAAAAAAACCTCTCCATCTTCTTTTGATGGTTAACCTCTGTTAGTTTCCTCTTTTCCTAAGCTGGGAAGACCTCCAAATCCCAAAGGCTTTTCCAGAGCTCCATCTAAGAGTTGTTGCAAAAAGAATGAAAAAAAATTCACCATGATTAACCAACTTATTTCTGACAGTGTATGTAATATTCTGCAACCTTAGCTCTTGACCTCTTCCATGAAGGGAGAGCTATGCCACCTTAACTCTTCTGGGGGTCTAAACCAATTCCCTGCAATTATGTGTATAGAAATTTAATTTGTTCTTTTCATTTACATCATTTTAGTTGTTGTATAAAATGCTTTTCTGGTTCTGCTTACTTTACACAATTTCACAAGTCTTCTCTTGATTTTCCAAATTCTTTAAAGGCATCATTTATTATAGTTATAGTAATACTCCATTAAATCGAGGTACTGAAATTTGCTTAGTCATTCCCCAAATGTTGGGGATCTACTTTGTGTCTAATTCTTTGCTTCTCCCGAAAGTGCACCAATGAATATTTCAGAGTACATGGGACTTTTCTGCCTCTTTTTGACTTCCTTGATGTATATGCCTAGCAATTAAGGGGGCCGAAGGGTAGAGACACTTTAGTCATTTTTTGAAAGCATAATTTCAATTGTTTCCCAGAATCATTGGACCAATTCATAGCCCCATAAATAGTATATCGAGCAGTTGCTTCAATTATTAAATTGAAAATAACTTTTGTTGTTCCCTGGATCTAAAGAATGGCTTAAATTTATTATAAACGAAAGATCTTATCGTTTGGATAACAATTTCTGGCTGTCTCCACCACTACCACCATCCTCACTACTCCTTTTCAAGATGGAGCAGGTGATGGCCTCTGCATACCAGAAGACAAAGTCTTCTTTCTATGACTACCTTCCCACAGAGCTGCTTAATTTTATCAATTTCTTCCCCATCTCCAGTTTAACTCTTAAGATCACAAGCAGCATGGATCATTCTGAAATACTTTTGCTTTTGACACACTGCTTTTGAAACATCTTTGAACTGTCACTAAACACCCTATCCAAGGTCTGACAGTATTAGGTAGCCATCAGGCCATCAGAATACTTGTGGCCTTCCTCATGGAACTCAGGTATTTTCCAATACAATTTATTCATTTTCTGTCTCAAATTCTGGTAGCTTTCCCATGGAGCAGCCAGATGGCATAGTAGATAGCCTGGTGGGTCTGAAGTCAGGAAGGCTCATATTTCTGAGTTCAAATCTGTCCTCAGACATTGGGCTGTGTAACACTGGACAAACCACTTAACCCTGTTTGCCTCAGTTTCTTTACCCCTAAAATGAGCCAGAGAAGGAGATAGCAAACCACTTTAGAATCTCTGCCAAGAAAACCCCAAATGAAATCATGAAGAGTCAGACACAACTTAACAGAATAAAAAAGAAGAAGCCTTTACACAAGGGCACCTAGATAGCTCAGGCTTAGAGTCAGGGAGACCTGTTTTCAAAATCCACCTCAAATACTTACTAGCTGTATGATCTTGAGCAAGTCACTTAACTTCTATTGCCTAGGACACAGGTGGTTCAGTAGATAGAGCACTAAGCTTGGAGTCAGGAAGACCTGTGCTCAAATCCAATCTTTGATACTTACTAGCTATGCAACCCTGGGCAAGTCACTTAAACTCTCTCTGTTTGCCTTAATCCACTGGAGAAGGAAATGGCAAACCATTCCAGTATCTTTGCTAAGAAAATCCCATGAGTAGTATGGTCCATGGGTTCCCAGAGAGTCAGACAGGACTGAACAATAAGCCTTTACATAAGAGTCCATGCCATTGTCATCAGTCATAAAACGTTTGCAATCTTGAGCTGTATTGAGAGAGGCCTTTGTTGTTCAATCCTGTCTGACTCTTCATGACCCCTTTGGGGTTTTCTTGGCAGAGATACTAGGTTGGTTTGCCATTTTCTTCTCCAACTCATTTCACAGATGAGGAAACTGAGGCAAACATGCTTAAGTGACTTGCCCAGAGTCTCATAGCTGTTAAGTGTCTGAGGCCAGATTTTTACTGAGGAAGATGAGTTTTCCTGATGTAAGACTCAGTGCTCTCTATACTGTGGCACGTGGCTGCCTCATAAAACATTTGTAAAGGGGGAGGATTCTTTCTCTTTTGGGAAATACTTAGGTCACCTTATCAGAGCATTTTATTAATATCTTAAGAACTACAGGATCAATCCCTTAGACACATGCCTCTTGACCCTTCTTGGATCTCAATTCTTTACCTGCAAAATGAAGAAATTAGACTAATGGCCTCTGAGGTTCTTTCTAACTCTCATCCTTAAATACAAAGAGTTACAACATAGGGGTGTAGCAGATGAAGAGCTGATCTTAGAGTTGGGAGGTCCTGAGTTCAAGTCCTGTCTCTGACAACATTTAGTGTGACTGTAGGCAAGTAATTTAACTTCAGTTCCAAGCAATTCTGTAAGATTAAGTTACAGGAGTTGCCTGACCACTTTGCTTGAGGTTGTTCCCTACCCAGATGAAATCAGAAGTCAGGAAAGAAAAAAAAATATAGGGGAAGGGATAACATTAGAAAATGAAGAGGCTTCCTTCCACTCAGGTGAGATCAAGTTCAATTTCTCTTTCATTCTGTCGCTCTTCTCTTGTCTATCTCCCTGTCCCTTTCCTGGCTGTTTCTCCCTGTTTCGTTCCTTTCTTTCCATCTCTGTTTGTCTGTCTGTCTGTCTCTTGTCTCCCTGGGTGTCTCTCTTTCCCCAGATTTCTAGAAGATCCCCTTTTTCTGGCTCACACAGCCAGCTGGATCCTGGAAGGTGGAGAAAAATTGAAAAATAACTCAGGAATTAACAGAGAGTTGTTGAAATTTCTCCCCCACTCTTTCCCAGCCCAACCTTTGAACTTCCAAAAGGGTTTGGTTTCAATTTTAGATAAAGGTTCCAGTCTGCTCTGACTTTCACTGCATCTATCTCCCACTCCTGCTGAAAATACTTGTCAGTCTTTTTGCTCTTCATTTTAAAGAAGACTCGGGGCTAACAGGAAATGCAGAAAAAGGGAAAGAATCTGTTCTGCCCATAACACATTGGTCTTTGAGGAAACTGGCTCATAGGATATTCCAGGTACCCACCAAGCTGTTATTCTGCCTGTCTTCTCTTGGCTCCCTACTGCCCACCCCAGTTTGAAACCAGCTTCCAGGGAGAAACATCTCGTGTCTTTGCTAAACCATCTGTTGCGTGGTTAATGTCAGGTCAGTCTGAAATCTCCTGAAGCACAGAAAAATGAAGGAAACTTCCCAAAGGCACACACACTGGGCACAAACCTGTGAATGAGCCACTTTGGAGTGTGTGCTCTGTTCTCCCCCCATAGCAGCCTGATTTGGATTCTTCGGGAAGAGTCTGGTAGTGTCGGGTTATGCCCAGGGGATATTGAACTTAGGGGAGGAAGAGAGGAAAAATTGACAGACAGCCTGCAGCTGTCCTGAGGTCCCTGTTAGAGAAGATCATTTAGTTCCCTGAGCAGCAAGGCAAAGAAAAATGGGAACTTCCTTTATCAGGAAGGCTGTTTCTCTGCAGAACCATTTGTACATTTGAGGAGCTATTGTTCCAAGGTTTTCATTGCCCAATGTCTGCTTCAGACGACTGGACTTGATCTATCCACCCATCATAAATTAAACTCTTTGATCTTGTGGGGACCAGAGTGAACATGGATAACAATAGATCAAAACACTAGAAGGACAGCGTGCCTTCCCTTCCCAGAGTTACTTCTTAATGGAGCATTGCATAATCAAAAGGAAAATATTGAACATGGAAAACAAATGTCTGGTAAAAATACCCCAAAGGATAAGACAGACCTTTAGCAGTAAAGGTAATGATAATAACATCAAGGACTTGATCTGAGAGTAAAATCTCACTAATTTAGGCCAACAAATCTGAAGTCCAAAAGACTTTCAAGACCTGCAATTTCATTGCTTTCAAGTACAAACAGTAACCTGAACTAGGCTATGGAAGGACTGCCAAGAAAGTACTGATCCTTGGGGGATTTGCTTTAATGAGCAGATAAGAGTGCTTTGTAATTCCCATATCAATTGATCAGATGTAACCTCCTGTTGGAAAAGTGCTTGAAAACAACTTCTCTGTAGTTAAATCAGAGCTCTCTTTATTGGCTTAACAGTCTTTTAGAAAAAAATGCATAGTGAAAAAATACTCTTCATTTCAACTCCAGTTAGATTTTTCACAAATTCCAAATAAGTGAGGTCCTAATTAAGAAGGGCTTACTGAAGCTCAGGCACTCAGTGGAAACATCTGGAGAACCTATGCAGAAAAAGAAGGAAAAAAAATTCAGATTTCTCAGAGGAATCAAAGCAAATATGAAAAATGAGTAATAGTAAAGTAATGCCACTTGTCATCTTTTGCTCCTCCTCGGCTTACCAGCCAATTGGTTTAGCCAGGGACCCCTAGTAGAATGGCAAAAGTACCATCCTGGCTGCGCCACCAGATGGCCCAACCTGTGAACGTGGTGTTCTTTTAGAATCAGGTGAATCTAGCTTCTATTAAGTATATTACCTGCGTGACCTTGGGCAAACCTCTAAACTGCTCTGGGCCTCAGTTTCCTCATCTGAAAAATGAGGAGGATGTTGCGATGTCCCTTCCAGTTCTCAATGAATGCTCTTTTTCTCTCGTGTGTCTGGTGAAGGGGATCAGGCCAATCAGTGTCCAATAAGGAATAATCTGGTAGAAAGGATGGGAACCAGAGTAGAAGAGTGTACTAGCAAAGCCATGAGAGCTCAGTCTCCATGTCTGACATCTAGTGAGGTGAATATGCTCACAGCAAGTGGTCAGTGAGCTATTCTTAAGCAGAAGGATGCCTCCATCCAGCAGTGCCTCCAATAATCCTTTGCACCTGTGACTCAGGGTTGGGTCCCCAAGGATGGAGCACTCTCAGGGTCACTAGTCTAGGTCACTGGGGGGGGGGGCAGCCACAAGGGGATAATAAGGCAGTTCCGATTAGTCCAGGTCATGACTAAGCCAGGTATCTAGCCAAGGGTGGAAAGCTGTCAACCATATTATAAGTAGTCTAAAGTGGTGACCAGGGAATCTGTGGGACAAAGGAACAGAAATGCTAAGCAGTGGAGCTTCCTGAAATCTCTGGTCACACACACAGCTGCTGGGAATCTCTCTGCTGCCTTTTATGATGGGAGAGAACAGGCTTCTCTGCTTAACTCCATCGTCTCTGGCCAGCTCCTTTGGATTTAAAGTCTTCTGGCAGGAATTTGAGCCAGCCTCATTGAGCCAGCAGCATGCTGAACTTTCTCTGTGTGTGGCTGGCAGGGCTTTATCCTTGGGAGGGACTAAGAAGCCTACAGGGGTATCCAAATTACCTGGGGACCTAAAGGCAGGGCTGCCTGCCTCCCTCCAAGGGTTGGGCAGAGGCTCTGGCTTCAGGGTCCCTGACATCATCTCAACAATCTGGGGTGGTTTCACATACACTTTTGTTGGACTGTAGGAGGGATACATCATATTTTGGCAATTATTAACAAGGCAGAACTTCTAGACAGTTGCCACACGTCAAGGCAATTTCTGTCCCAGCAGTATAGTATTGTAATGTACTTGGCCATTAGGGCCCATACTATTATAATGAGTTTATACCAGATTCAGCTGTTATAAAAAATGCAATAACAATAAATATGGCGATGTGAAGACCCACATTGAAATTTCCTTGCAAACCAACATCTAAAAAACTTGAAAATGATTCTTGGGAGGATTCTATCCTACCATGACATTTGGAAATGTCTCCCCAAGTAGATTATGCCCTATACTGGCTGTGAAAGACAGAGCTTTCTGCTGTTGGCATCTCTGATACTGAGAGTTTGGTGTTCTAATTGCTGGTTAAATCTCTAGGCTCTGACTTAGGATAAGAAATGGAACAAGGAGAATTGGATCCTTTCTTTTAAGAAGCATCTTATGATGTGTAACAACTCCAACAACATTTATCTCTACCCTTAAGAAGTTTATGTTTTTCACAGAAGAAAAACTGCTTGATCACATGGGTCGATGGGGACATGATTGAGGATGTAGACTCTAAGTGATCACCCTAATGCAAATATTAATAATATGGAAATAGGTCTTGATCAACAACACATGTAAAACCCAGTGGAATTGCTCATTGACTACAGGAGGGGATTGGGAGGTGGGGAAGGAAAGAACATGAATCATGTAACCATGGAAAAATATTCTAAATTAATTAATTGAATAAAAATTTTCAAATAAAATAAAAGAAGTGTTTGTTTTGGAGGGAGCTGGATAGCTCAATGGATTGAGAGCCAGGCCTAGAGACAGGAGGTCCTGGGTTCAAATCTAGCCTCAGACACTTCCTAGCTGGGTGGCCCCAGGCAAGTCATTTAATCCCCATTGCCTAGCCCTTACTGCTCTTCTGCCTTGGAACTAATACACAGTATTGATTCTAAGGTGGAAGGTAAGGGTTTTATAATTTTTAAAAAGAAGCTTATGTTTTATTGGGAAGTTTATGCGGTTAGGTAAAGGCAATCTAATTTGTGGAAGGAGAGAGAACTAACAATTAGAAGAATCAGGAAAGGCTTAAAGATAAGGAAAACACCAGAGATGAATTTTGAAGGAAGCTAAGGATTGTAGGATGTACCAATGAAGAGGGAATAGGGGCAGTGGTGGAAGGAACAGTCTATGCCAGTGATGGCAAACCTTTTAGCTGTCCAAACTGCAACCGTCATGTCAAATGTGAACCCCTACCTTACCTCAGATAGGAGTGATAAAACTAAAGGAAGCCAATTTACTCACATATTCCACATAAAAACAACAAAGAGAAATGCAAAAGAGAAGAAAATGGCTTAAAACATAGAAGAAGATAAAGACCAAAATGAAAAAATGAGCAAAAGCAAATTTACTCTGGCAGAAAGCTGAATTATACACAATAAGGAAGAATTTGAAATATAATCTCAAAATCACCCCTTAATCCAAACTGTTGGAAAACATGTAGTCTCATGTGAGAGACTTATAAGACAGATGACACACCAATTTCAGGACATTCATTTCTAGAACTTAGAAAAACAAAATAATTTGAATATCATATTTCAGGAAATCATCAAAGAAATTTTCCTAGAACTGGTGAGTAATTAAAAAAAAAACCCAACAACGCCCACAACATGCTAATAAGGAAAAAACTCATGGATTAGATACAAAATAGTTAAATTTTAGCATTACAATGATGAGGGGAAAAATGCTACAGAGAGGTGCAGAAATCACTTAACATGGGACCATAATTAGGGTCACAGAGGACTTTTCAAGGTGCAATGAAGAATCATTAAAAGTGGAATAGAAAATTTATAGAACTGAGAATTTGGCAGTCTTTATGATGACAACAGATAGGCATTTGAGAAACAAAAGAGACTAAAAAATTATAGAGAAACATTTATTTTGATTATGTTCTCAAATCTAGCTCTCAGACAGAAGATAAGTATTAAAAACCTTTAAGATAAGACAGTTGATACATGACTAAAGGTTTCAGAGAAACAAGAATAAAAGAGATGGGGAAAAAGAAAAGTAAGGGAGCAGGGCAGTATAATCCCAAAGCAAACCTTTTATCAATAAAGGAGATATCTAAGTTAAAGAAATAAATATTTCTTAATATAAAACAAAGAAATTTTTAGACTGGTTCAAAATTTGGATTAATGATAGAAAAATAAAAAATAAGGAAGCAAATGTATTTCCTCATGATAGGGTGGTTTGAAAAAATACAAATTTAGGGGGCAGGTAAGTGGTTCAGTGGATTAAAACCCAGGCCCAGAAATAGGAGGTTCTGAGTTCAAATTTGGCCTCAGATACTTCTTAGCTGTGTAATCCTGGGCAAATCATTTAATTCCCCATTACCTAATCTTTCCCACTCTTCTGCCTTAGAATCAGTATACAGTATTGATTCTAAGATGGAAGGTAAGGGTTTAAAAAATAAAGAAAAAAAGAAAAATACAAACTGTATTGTAACTACTACATACAAATAAGTTAAATGCTTCAATAAAAATGAAAAAGAATCAAAGAATGAAGTAAAAAGCAGAGTACAGCAATATGCTATTAATTAGAAATGTATAAAAAGAGATGAACCAGGACATTATATCATGCCAAAATGTTATATACCAAATAAGAGAATCTTAATATTAAATACATGTTTTCTTAATACTGTGTCAAAATTCAAGGAAATCTTTTAGATTACAAAAAAATAAGCATCATGGATTTTTAAAAAACTAAACTAGTGGGAGATTTTATTACCTCATTATCAACATATAAAATATCTATATTATGAAGCAGAAATCATCAAAATGATCCAGTACTGGCTAAGAAATAAAATAGTGGATCAATGGGATAGGTTAGGAAATCAGCACAAAGTAGTTAATGACATATTAATCTAGTATTCAATAAATCCAAAGATCTAAAATATTGGGAGGAAGAACTCACTATTTGACAAAAACTGCTGGGAAAAGTGAAAAACAATATGGCAGAAAGTAGGCATAAACCAATATCTCACACATATGCCAAAATAAAGTTAAAATGGATATTTTATTTTGAATTAAAGGGGGATATCATAAAAAATTAGAGAAACATGAAAAAGTTTACCTGTCTGACTTATGGATAAGGAAAGAATTTATGACCAAACAAGATATATAGAACATTATGAAAAATAAAATGTGTAATTTTAATTACTTAAAATTAAAAAGTTTCTATACAAACAAAACTAATGAAACCAAGATTAGAAGGGAAACAACAAAGTGGGAAAATTATTTTTATTGCAAATTTCTTTGACAAGGGTCCATTTCTCAAAAATATAGAAAACTGAGCCAAATTTATAAGAATACAAAGCATTCTCCAACTGATAAATGGTCAAACAATATGAACAGGCAGTTTTCAGGTAAAGAAATTAAAACTATCTATAGCCATAAGAGAAAATTCTCTAAATTACTATTTAGAGAAATGCAAATTAAAATAACTCTGAAATACCACCTTATACCTGGTATTAGAGTAACTAATATGACTAAAAAAGAAAGTAACAAATGTTGGAGAGGATATGGGAAAATTGGGATATTAATATACTATTGGTGGAGCTGTGAACTAATACAACCATTCGGGAGAGCAATTTGGAACCATGCTCAAAAGGCCATCAAATTCTGCATTTCCTTTGATCCAGCAATATCACTATCCCAAAGAGATCAGAGGTAGGGAGAAAGGACCTACTTGCTCAAAAATATTTTTGGAGCAATTTTGTAGTGGCAAAGAATTGGAAACTGAGTGAGTGTCCATCAGTTGGGGAATGACTGAACAATCTGTAGCATATCGTGGTAAAAGGAAACTATTGTCATAAGAAATCATGAATAGGATGAGTTCAAAAAAAATGTGGAAGGACTTATATGAAATGATGCAAAGTGAAGTGACCAGAAGCTGAGAACAGTGTATATACAGTAATAGAAGTAATATATGGTGATTAACTCTGAAGGACTATTATCAGCAAAACAAAGTTCCAAGATAATTCTGAGGTCTTCAGGATAAAAATTTTAAAATGCTATCCACAGCCAAAGAAGGAACTGTTGGAATCTGAGTGCAGATCAAAGCTCCCTATCCTTCACTTTATTTACTTTATGACTTTTTTTTGTGTATGTGATATGTGTCTTCAGTTAGAACATGGGAAATATAGAAATACATTTTGTATTAAAGCATTGGTATAACCTATATCAGACTACTTACTGCCTCAGGGAAGGAGTGAAGGGGAGAGGGAGAGCATATGAATTGCAAAACATCAGAAAACAATTGCCAAATACATGTAATTAAAAACAAATTTTAATTAAATATATTATAATCCAATAAAATAAGGAAGAAAAAAGAAATTAGAGAGCTAAGCAGAATATTAAACAAAAACGAAAAGATATATAGAGAACTCAACAAGAAAAAGAATAAACTTTTTTCCAAAATTCACAAAAATCAGTTGTGTACTGGTCCACAAAGAAGACAAGCAAATATAAAGAAGCAGAGATGATTAGTGTTGTATTTGCAAACTCTAATACAAAATATCTAGTGGTAAATAATGATACATTAAATATAGAGACTTTGTGGAAATTTTAAAAGTGGAATGGATAGATTAGAATGTAGCTGAAAAAAGAGATTTTTGTCTTGGGGAAATCCTTAGGAGTAAAGGGATTGGAAGTCATAGAAAGAATTCTAAGAATAGATTTAGAGAGTTTAAGATTTATGGAGATATAGAATGATGGAAGACTATGATTAGTATAGGATTTTCAGAGTTCTTTGACCTGGAAGTTGAACATTTTTAGGAAATGACAAGATCAAGATTGCCTGTATGTAACTGAGATGGAGTGAAGGAATGTGCCATAAATTTGAATAGATTCCTGTGGGACTTAGGAGGGTTAGGGTATTTGAGGAAACATCAGTATTTATTTTGAAGTCCTTGAGTATAAGGGTAGGGGCTGGGATGGAGAAGAAGATTAGGCTAGGTACTCAAATCATTGAGAACAGAGGAAGAATGCTTTGGGAGTCAGTAGGAAGCCTTTGTCAGGATCTGGATTGGTTGATAAATTTGGATAATGAGAACCTAAAAGGGGGAAAGGCTATTTAGTGAGGTGTATTTCAATAATTTTATTAATAACTTGAATAAAATCATAGATGTCATGTTTATCAGATTCAAAGGTGACACAAAGCTGGGAGAATTGACAAACATGGATGACAAAGTACAAACACCAAATTGACAGGTTAAAAAAAAAAGCTGTTTACACTTATTTCCTTCACTTTCTCCTCACTCTCTTCTAAAGCTTTTGTAATGTGATTTCCAGTCTCAATATTCAACTGAAACTGCTCTCCAAAGTTAACCATGATTTTTTAATTGCCAAAAATAACAGCCTTCTTTCTGTCTGTCTCTCTCTGTCTCTATTGACTTTCCTTTCTTGTTCCTTATTTTTATACTTGGTAAGCATTTATTCTCTCTTTCTCTCTGTTTGTCTCCCTTTGTCTTCCTCCATCCCTTTTTCTCTACCTCCCAATTCTCACATTGGCCATAAAAATGCATTCATTCTGAATCTTGAGTCCATCATCACCTTTCTGTTAGGAGGTAGGGTAGTATTCTTCATTATTGGTCCTTTGGATTCAATGCATTCATCACCTTACTCTTGTCTACTGCAATGGCCTCCTAATTGGCCTTCCTGCCTAGAGTTTCTCCCCATTTTAATCCATCCTCCACAAAGCTGCCAAAGTGGTTTTCCTAATGGGCAGGCCTGACCATGTCCCACCTTATTTAATAAATTCTAGTAATTTCATATTAACCCTGGGGCCAAATATCCTAGAGTTTATATTTGATCTTATGTTAATCTAGTCTCTTGCTGTCTTTACAGTATCTTTACAATTAGCTTCTTCCATGTACCCCATTGTTCCTTCAGCCATACCTGATGTTCTTCATACACAACACTCCATGTTCCATCTTTATTTCCTCTTTGCTTTGGCTGGCCCCTGTATCTAGAGAGCTCTCCCTTGTCACCTTTGCTCCTTAGAATACTTGGCTTTCTTTAGACTTATTTCAAATTCTATTTGCTGCAGAAGGTCATTTCTGATACCACCAGATGCTAAAATCTCTTCCTCTCTAAGGTTACCTTCCTACTAGTTTGTCGAAATACTAAATAAACCCATTTTCTCCCCTGTTAGAATGCAAATTCCTTGATGGTAGGAGAGGTTGGTGCCTGATGCCTGATGCTTGTTGATGGATTGGTAGAGGGAATGGATTAGAGTTGTTCCACTTGGGCCATGAAGACAGAAGTAGGAACAATGAGCAAATCATGGAGAAATAGATTTCACCTTGATATAAACAAAGGCACACTAAAATTGAATGGGCTAGAAAGGCCATTAATCAGATTCAAAGCAGGGGCCGGATGGCCCCTTCTCAACTTTATGTCAGGTGTATATCTTGGTTTTGGTTGGATTGTGCAACTTCTAAAGTCCTTCCAGCTCTGTGATGCTCATATTATGACCTGAAAAAGATCTAGGAAGCTACTGAGGACTAACACAGGTGGCACAGGGCAAGAGTGTGGGATATAGGTCAATATTTGGAAGAGTGTTAAATAGTGTCCACTGGGCAGGCAAGATTAATTGTCATCATGCCAGGCCATCATGGGAAAGGGAGAGTGGGAAAGCTGTTCACGTACTTTTTTTCTTCACACTAATAATAATAAGCCAAGGTACCCAGCTTCCAAGCCCAGTTTATAGACTTTTAAGCTGGATGGCTGACCTTACTGGTCATCTAGTCCAACCCCTTTCTGTAACAAATCAGAATGAGTTCTTGAGAGAGGAAGTAACTGGTCCAAGGTCATGCAGTTTACAAATAATAGCATTAAGGTTAAAATCCAGAACCTCTGACTCCAAATCTAGTGATCTTTCTTCTATATGATGCCTATAAAAGCCAAACCTACTTTTCTGCATGTGTTTTGGGTAATTTTTCTTCCTTAGCTTTTTTTTAAAACTATGTAAGCATAAAGAGAAGAAACAGAAGAGAGTTGGAGAGGCAAAGAAAAAGAGGAATCAGAAAGTTTGAAGATGCAGTTTTTCATTTTCAACAAGCATTATTGAACTCCTTACTACATGCAGATGGCTATATGCTAGGCACAGTGGGAGATGCAAATTTTCGTTAATATCAACTTCTTGTTTTATGAAGTTTATAGACTATTGGAGAGGACAAGATACAAAAATAGACAACTGTAATACACAGCATTACAATAAATGCAGTAGAAAGCTACTTAAGAAAATAATGGAAAATTGCTAGGGAAGTGATCAGGGAAGACTTCATGGAACAAGGGATACTGAAGTTGAATTTTAAAGGATGTGTAGGAATTAGTGCTTGATGGAGCCCATGACATTCTCCTTTCTGGAGAAATATGCAATTACTGACAGGAGAATTGGATATTTGAGTATCATCTTCACACTACCCAGAGCTCATATTATATCTGTTGGCTACAGAGGAATCAGGCTGAATGTTTGTGCAACCAAAAGACTCTCACATCAAAACAGAGAGACCTCTTCTTTATCCTCTTAATTCTCCAAAGATTTTCTGATCACATGCCTCTTTCTTAGTACCCCATTCCCCAGTTTCTCCCTCCCACCCCCCTTTTGTTCATCCTGCCTCCTTCCCCCCAGCCCCCAATTCCCTTCTACATCCATTTGTCTTACCGGTACAGCTGTGAAAAATTAGGACTTCTGCCATAGAGTATCTGCCTAGAAAGTGGCACGAGATGATTTATGTTTCCCTAGGAGATTAGGCATGTTTTCTTAATTATTTCATCCAATAGCACATGTCCCATGCATATTTTGGGCTCCTCAGCCTCCACATTTCTTGGACTTTTTCCCCTTCAAAAGTCTTGATTCTCCTACCTGAGAGCTACAGCTTTAAGGGCTGCCCATTAAAACAGGTTCCTATATTTTTTAGAATAATTCTGGTATGCTTCAGTTGGTCATCAAGGCTTCCCCAAAGGACATTTTCCTACCTCATCTACTGTGGCGAAAGGGGATAAAGTACTAGACTCACAGTCAGGAAGGTCAAGTTTGAATCCTACCTCTGACATATACTAGTAGAAAGATCCTAAGCAAGTCTTTTAGCCTCAGTTTCTTCATTTATAAAATTGGGATACCAATAGTACTTATTTCATGGTGTTGTATCAAATTATATTATTTATATCTATCTATCTATCTTTATACACACACACACACACACACACACACACACACACACACACACACACACACACACAGGCAGCTGGGTAGTACAGTGGATGGAGTGGTAGACCTAGAGTCAGGAAGACATCTTCCTGAGTTCAAATTTGGCCTCTGATCCTAGCTGTATGAGCCCAAGCAAGTCACTTCATCCCAGTTGCCTCAATTTCTTTATCTGTAAAATGAGCTGTTAAATGAAATGGCAAACAACTCCAATATCTTTGCCAAGAAGACCTTAAATAGGATCACAAAAGAATTGGATGTGACCAGAAAGGACTCAACAATAACAGCAAAAATTATTGCCACACACTGACTCAAGGTTAGATTAGCTCTAGAGACCTATAGCTGCAAAAGATTTCAGTTCAGCTTTGTTTCTCCAAGAATCAGTCTAGTTTTGACCTCTCATTTGCTCTTTGTGATGGATACCCTCATTCAATAGAACATAAGTTCTGCCATCCAGCACAAATGTTTCTTTTTTTATCTTTGTGTTCTCATTACTTAGAAATGGTGGTTCCTGGCGCCTAGTAGGCGATTAATAAATATTTGTTGTTTGATTTGAGTAACCGAGTCTCTCTGGAAAAGCCCTCCATTTGTTTGTTTTTAGCACTCTCCCAATAAGTGAAAACACTGCACAGGCAGAGAGACAACCGAAGGTCTCCAACATATGAAACTTGGGACTTCACTGATATTTTATATTTTAGAGGGGAGACCCTTTCTCTCTCCCTCCTGCACTCTCCCACCCTGAGCATGTATTCCATCCCTTTGGGTGGGTCCCAGAATAGTCCTTTTCCCTGAACAGGAGGGAGGACTCAATGACCTAATAGTCTTGAGGATGATTAAAATAGGGAGCTCATGTTTCAGTCCTATCTTTCTTGGCTCCAGCTATTAGGAAAAAAATGCTTACTCATAGATTTGTGGCCACCTGCAGTGGCGAGATCATCTAACATGTGAAGGATTGATTGATGGAAAACCTAGCAGAGTGGTTTTCAGATTGGTCTGTGGGATCTGTCCTGTATTCTAAAGTTGTACCTTTTGCAGAACTTCGGAGAGACCATTCTCTGAATTAGGACTGAGCTCAACGAGTTGTCTTTTTTGGAGCCATTACTAGCATGGGGGCATATGGGAAATTGTCCTGGGGTGCCAACATGTAGGAGAGACGTTTGAGGGCACACTTTCTCCTGGGAGGGCATCGCTTTCCTTACAATGACTATAACCCCCTACCTTTATTTACCTCATGTTCCTTTTCCTGCCCTATTGCTGTGTGGCCCAACTGCCCTAGGGCTGCCGTTCCCAGGGTCCTGGGATTCATCTTTTCCTCCCAGACTCCTTAGGGGTGAGGGACAAATGATTCCTTCTCCTGGTGTGACTGTACTAATGGTTAGACTGTCAGAACTTTGTATCTACCACTTCATCCTCAACTGTTTTTGTCTCTCCACTGACTAAACGTGATAAGGCAGGACTTCTTTTCTTTATCTTTTTCAAAATAGTAGGTAAAATTAACTTGAATTATTTCTTAATGTCTCCAGTTTCTTAGAATACACAGTTTAGAGACCCGGGATAAATGATGGGGGGAACCTTGTGGCTATGTTCTGGCATGAGCTAAAGGCAGGCACTGATCACTTATCAATAGCCAAATCATCTCTTTTCAGATGAGTCACATCCAGATGAGGATGGAGGCTTATAGAAGGGATGAAGGGGGAGGTAGAACTTGGGTTAAAGATGAAGGAGAAGAAAAAGGGGAGGTAGAAAGAATGGAGAGAACAGAGAGGTAGCTGGGGAATAGTGGATTGAGAGTCAGGAAAGCTTGGTTCTTGAATCTAATTCCACCAGTGACAAACTGATCTTGGGCAAGCTATTATACTCTCAAGTTTTTCCCTGTGTACAGTGTGGACATTGGTCTAGATGACCTCTATGGGCTGTCAAAGCTTGAAAATTCTCTCCTTTCAGGAAGGAAGGAGAAATGAATAGCTGCTCAGCTTGGCTTCACAAACATCAACAATGAATGCATGTATAAATAGATTTCCTGGTTCAGGATTGAAAGTGCCTGATAAAGGTGATCCATAGGAGTCACTATTTTGATACTGATTTTATTTTGCAAAGTGGCCTCCTGGGAGTCTCACAAAAGATGTTTATGATGATGATCCTTAAGTTACTTAAGAATTTGGAGATATTAAGAGCCTTTTTTACTTGAATAATAATGTTAACAAATACAGTGACAGCAGTTGATATTTAAATAATCTTAAAGTTTGCAAAATTTGTCTCAAGCTTCAAAAAAGCTCTGTTGGTAGGGGTAGAGGGCAGATAATAGGGTATAATTGCTCCCATTTTGCAGATGAGGCAATTGAACTTTACAGAACTTAAGTAACTTGTCTATGACCCCATAGTTGCTAAGTGTGATAAGTGGGACTTGAACTTATGTTTTCCAAATTCTAAGTACAACACTTTGTCCATTACACCAAGTTGTTTCCAATCTATTTAGAGATCTATGGCAATCATTGACAACTAATGATCCATCAATCAACTAATTAATATACAAACTTTTATTAAGCAGCTGCTCCTTTTACTAGGTACTGAAGATACAAAGATAAAAATGAACCAATCTCTGCCCTCAGAGAGCTTTATTTTCTATCAGGTGAGAAGTAGTTGACCCTGGTTTGATAAGGAGGGCCCCTTATAGCAACAACCTGGGCCCCCCCAAAATGGGGCAAATAATTCGGAACACAATTTCTAAATTGTATTCCTATGCCTTCATAAGGCATGATATCTTGGTTGCTTTAGTAGTTTGAAAAAAAGATCTAAGACATTTATTTTTTATGTACGATCTCAAATTTTGAGTGGTTTGATATTCCACTAAATTCCATGAATTCAGCATTCCTTAACTTGCCCGCTGCATGTCATGATTATTATTTAAAAACTAAGCATATGTGTGCTGCAAGGCAGAGTTCAAAGTTTTCTTTTCAAAAACCTCTCCAAATTAATTGAACTTCTTAAATGCTCATTTGTTTGCTTGAAATCTGCTTTAGCAATAAATCATTTTCCCGCCCTGTAACAATAGGTCTGAAAAGAGAGGGTGCTTATTTATAGACAGGGTGGCTGGATCAAAGGGGTGGCTTTTGGTTGTTGACAGGGCAAAGTCACTTTGATCCTGAACTGGGCTATTCCTTAAGGGACAGTACTCCCCCTCCACTTTCCCCCTCTGCAAATGAAGCCAGCTGTCCAAGCCCTCAGATTCACTAGAACAACTGAGTCAGGAGAGGTGGCCCAATGGATCTGGCCAATGGCCAGAACACAGAAGGAATATATATAGCTATAGGAACAGACAAACTTTGTTTAGAATAGATCAGACAAGGAAACAGCTATTTTACTGACACCATTGTCAATGTTTTCTTTTAAAAATTGTTTTTAAAATTCCAACTACATGTAAAAACAAATTTTAACATCTTTTTTTTAAAAAAAACAACAAACCCTGACCTTCTGTCCTAGAGTCAATACTATATATTGGTTCCAAGGGAGAAGACAGGTAAGGGCCAGGAAATGGAGGTAACATGATTTGTCCAGGGTCACAGTGCTAGGAAGTATCTGAGGCCAGATTCAAACCTAAGAGTCTCCCATCTCTAGGTCTGGCTCTCAATCTGCTGAGCTGCCCCTTTCATGTTCATTTTTTTAAAAATTGTGTTCTAAATTCTCTCCCTCTATCCCTCTCTACCCCCCTCCTAAAGAAAGTAAGCTATTTGATATAGATTATACATATGTCATCATGTAAAACACATTTCAATATTAGCCATGTTGCAAAAGAAAATACAGAGCAAAAAAAACACACACAAGAAAAATAAAGTTTAAAAAAATGCTTCAATCTGTATTCAGGCTCCATCACTTGTTTTTCTGGAGATGGTTTCTTCATGGGTCCTTTGGAAATGTTTTGGATCCTTGTATTGGTGAGAGTAGCTAAGTCATTCACAGTTGACCGTTGTACAATATTACTATTACTCTGTGAAGAAATGTTCTCCTGGTTTTGTTCACTTCACTTTGCATTAGTTCATGTAAGTCTCTTCAGGTTTTTCTGAAAGCATCTTGCTCATCATTTTTTTATAATAGTATTTTATTATACTCCCAATTACATGTAAAATCAATTTTAACATTCTTTTAAAAACTTTGAGTTCTGAATTCTCTCCCTCCATCTCTTCTCTCTTCCCTGAGACTGTAAGCAATATGATAACGATTTTATATTTACAGAAAAGCTAGGTGGCTCAGTGGATAGAGAGCCAGGCCTGGAGATGGGAAGTCCTGGGTTCAATTCTGGCCTCAGACACTTTCTATTTGTGTGACCCTGGGCAAGTCACTTAACCCCAAATGCCCAGCCCTTACTGTTCTTCTACCTAAGAATTGATCTATTCTAAGATAGAAGGTAAGAGGTTGTTTTTTTTAAAGACTTTATATGTATAATCATTTAAAATATTGTTCCATATTAATCCTTGTGTAGAAGAAAACAAACAAAAACAAAAAACAAAGAAAGAAAGTGAGATATAGTATGCTTTGGTCTGGGTTCAGACTCCTTCAGTTCTTTCTCCGGAGGCAGATGACATTTTTTTTTTTATCATGAGTCCTTTGGGATTGTCTTAGATCATTGTATTATTGAAAATAGCTATGTCATTTATAGTTAGTTATTGTACAGTTACTATAGTCTCCCTCCCATACAAGAATCATACATCCAGAATATCTACCAAATAGTAAATGATATTCTCTTGGTTCTGCCCACTTCACTCTGCATCAGTTCATGTCTTCCAGGTTTTTCTGAAATATTGTCACTTCTTATAGCACAATAGTATTCAGTTAAGCATATCATTTCCACTTTATTTCCTTTATGAGTATTTTCTCATATGTGTGATGTCTTCTTTTACAACATGATGAATATGGAAACATATATGTTAGAAAATGAAACTTAAAAAATTATTTGTGCATATAATTGGAAAAAAATAACAAAGTCTTTGGAAAAAAAGAAAAATTTAAGTGTATTGGAATTAGATAGAAGGGTCTCGAATGCTGGAATATTTGTTAAGTTATAGGAATACTTTCATGTTTTTAATTAGAGGAGTAACCTACTTGAAGAGGTGCAATAGTATGATGGTTTTGTCAAGGAAGGAAAATGGAGGCAGCAAGATGAGTAAGACAAAAGAGTAATGCCCCACCTGCCCCTTTGCCTTAGATTTTTAAATAATCAGTTAAAAAACATCCAAGAAATTTCAAGAGGAATAAGACATAAATTTTGAATGTAGCACCAGAGCTAATAGCTATAGGATCTTTGGATTTTGTCCTATTTCCTACAGGAAGAAGGAAAAAATATAATTTATAAAAATCAGAAAGCTGATAATGGGATATCTTATCTATTCCAAATCATTAAAAATTTAAATTTATTGAACAGTCACTATTCATTTCCTATTTTGAGAGATATTCTGGACATATGAATCTGTATAGGAGGGGAGATTATAGTAACTGGTTCTAGGACCTGGCAGCTGGAGCCTCACATAAAGGAGACAGCCCACTGACTAAAGAAGAATGAAAAAGCTGATTCACAGACTAAAGAATGAGAGAGATTAAGGACCTTTCTTCCTTCATGTCACAGTTAGGTGATAGGATTATAGGTTAGATCTGGAAAGGACGTAAAAAACCATTTAATCAGAACAGGTGAATAATTGGAGGTCCAGAAAATTAGAGTAACTTATGTAAGTTAGGTACCAAGTGGCAGAGACAGAATTCAAATTCAGGGTAACTGGCTTCAAAACCACTGCTCTTTCCACTGTGTGATACAGCAGCCTTCTAGGTAAACATCTTTCCCAACCACGGTCCTTAATAGCAGTTCCATCCCTTTGTTCTTTTGGGCTAGAAATTGGGCTTTTGATGTGTGGTCAAGCAATAACCATTGTCAGTACCACCAGAATTAGGTGGATGCCTTTTCTGAGGAGGTATGCTGGTGAAATATTCAGGTGGAGGCATACTGTAGGTTCTTTGAGATACAGACCTAGATATGTTCAGGCCAAGATATGTTGTAGAGGGAACACATTTTTGTGATCAGAGAAGAATGATTAGTAGAATACCTCTAGCGACTGCAACATTGTGAAAAATAGCTTGAAAGGAGCATGGCACAGGTTTCCCAGCATGCAGGACTATTGGCCCATTTTGCTGCTTGAGTAGAGTGGGACTTTTATTTTTCCTCAGCATTACAGAGACCCCTCACCACTGAGGATAGATGGACCCAGAGGACTATCCAGATTTAAGTGAAATGTCAGAGATATAGCTCAGCACCTCCAGTCTGCCATAGGGGAATACAAAAGAAATATCTGTTCAAGAAGCATTTACCGAATTGGATTGAAAAAGAGGAAGAGAGCTCATTGAACTATGTTGAGGAATTGCAAAGCTCTTTTATGGTTCTCAAACTTTCTTATGAAAGCAAAGCCCATCTCTACAACACTAACATTTTTTCTGGTGTTCCAATACTGTCAAGTGGAGTCAAATTCACTAGCATTTATTAAGCAAGTAGTATATTGTACCAAGTGCCAAAGAAAGGCAAAAGATAAAGGCAAAAAGAGTTCCCTGGTCTTAAGGAACTCACAGTCTAATGCAAAGAACTATGGGCAAACAAGACATATAAAGTAAAAATGAGGGATAGTCTCAAAGGGAAGGTGCTAAGGTTAAGGAGGATGGGGAAAGGCTTCTTGTAGAAAGGAAGTCAGTCAGGAAGAGGGGAGAGAATATTCCAGGCATGGAAGATAGCCAGTGAAAATTCTTAGAGTTGGGACATGTGGTATCTTCTGGGAAGAACATCAAGGAGAGTCAATGTCATTGGATCATAGAATCCTGAAAGAGGAATGAAGTATAGGAATATTGAAAAGGTAGGAAAGGATCATATTTTGAAGCCAAATAGAGGAATTTATATTTGATCCTAGAAGTAATAGGGAGCCATTGACATTTATTGAATTGGGGAGTGACATAGTAAGATCTATTCTTTAGGAAGATTAATTTGACAGCTGAGTGGAGAGTGAAGAGGGATAAGGAGAGTCTTATGAGAGAGAAACCAATCAGATTATTGTAATAGTCCAGGAATGAATATTGGAGGGGATATGGGAAAATTAGGACACTGATACAATGTTGGTGGAGGTATGAACTGATACAACCATTCTGGAGGGCAATCTGGAACCATGCCCAAAGGGCCATAAAACTGTATTTCCTTTGATCCAGCAATACCATTACTAGATGTATATCCCAAAGAGATCAAAGTTAGGGAGGAAGGACCTACTTAAATGAAAAGAATTATAGCAGCTGTTTTTGTGGTGGCAAAGAATTGGAAACTGAAAGAATGTCCATCAGTTGGGGAATGACTCAACAAGTTGTGGTATATGCTTTTAATGGAATACTGTTGTGCCATAAGAAAAGACAAACAGATGATCATAAAAAAAAAACAACCCTGAAAAGATTTATATGAACTGATGCAGAGTGAGCAGAACTAGGAGAATGTTGTACACAGTAACAGCAATAATAGATAATGATGAACTTTATTTTATGAATTTTATGAAATTTAATGAATGACTTTAACTATTATCAGCAATGCAAGGATTCAAGACAAATCCAAGGGACTCATGACAAAAAAGGCTGTCCATGCCTATAGAAAGAACTGATGGAGTCTGAATGCAGATTGAGACATACCAGTTTTCGCTTTATTTCCAAATGAGATTCTTTTTCTTGTATAAGTGATATGTGTCTTTCACCATATAATGAACATGGAAATATGTATTGCATGATAGTACATGTATAACCAATATCATATTACTTACTTTCTCAGGGAAGTAGAAGAATAGGGTAGGAAGGAGAGAACACAGATTATAAAATATCAGAAAACAATGATTAAAATTATAGATAGAAAATCAGGCCTGGTGGCTAAAATCTGACCTCAGCCACTTCTTAGCTATGTGACCCTGGGCAAATCTCTTAACCTCCATTGCCTAGCCCTTCCTTATCATTACTTGGTATTGATTCTAAGGCAGAAGGAAACGGTTTAAAAGATTTTAAAATAACATAAAAATTGAATAGTTTAGGAGTGAGGTGATGAGGAGTTGTACCAAATGGTGTCAATGGCAGAGGGGATATTTTTTCCTTTTTCTTTAGCTTTTTAATAATATTTTATTTTTTTCCATCAATTGTACACAAAATAATGTTTAGCCTTTGTTTTTAATTTGAATCAAATTCTCCCTCTCCCTTTTTTCTTCCCCTTCTCTTTTTCTGAGGCAACAAATGATCTGATATAGATTTTTACATGTATGATAATGTAAACCATTTTTCCATGTTAGTTATTTTTGTAAATGAGAATTTGAACAAAAAAATGAAGAAAGAAAATGAAGTACAATGTGTTTCAGTCTGCAGTCAGACTCCATAGGCTTTTTTCTATGGAGGCAGAAGGCATTTTTCATAAGTCTTTGTGGATGAATTGTCATCATTCACTGTATTGCTAAGACTAGTTTAGTCATTCATAATTGTTCATCATATACTATTGCTGTTATTATGTGCAATGTCCTCCTGGTTTCTATTCACTTCACTCTGCCCTGGTTCATGTAAGTCTCTCTAAGTCTTTCTGATATCACCCTTTTCATCATTTTTTATAGCATGAAAGTATTCCATTATAATTATATGCCACAACTTGTTCAGCCATTCTCCAATTGATGGACAAGCTCTCAATTTCCAATTCTTTGCCACTACAAAAAAGCTACTATAAATATTTCTGTATAAATAGGTCTTCCCCCACATTTTTAAAAAATCTCTTTGGGAATAGAGTGCTAGTAGTGGTATTGCTGGATCAAAGGTCGTGCAGTTTCAAAACCCTTTGGGCATAGTTCCAAATTGTTCTCCAAAATAGTTGGATAAATTTACAACTCTACCAACAGTACATTAGAGTCCAATTTTCCCACATTCTCTCCAACATGTATTATTTTCCTTTTCTGTCATATTAGCTAATCAGATAGGTGAGTTAGTACTTCAGATTTCTAATTTGCATTTCTCTAATCAAGAGTAATTAGAGCATTTTTTCACATGACTATAAGTAGGCTTGATTTCTTCATTTGAAAACTATTCATATCCTTTGACAATTTATCAGTTGGGGAATGATTTGAATTCTTATAAATTTGATGTAGTTCTTTATATATTTGAGAAATAAGGTCCTTGTCAAAGAGGTACTTGTAAAAAAATTTTGCCAGCTTTTTGTTTTTCTTCTAATTTTGGTTGCACTAGTTTTGTTTGTGCAGAAACTGTTAAATTTAATATAATCAAAATCTTTTTTACATCCTATAATGTTCTCTATCTTTTAGGAGAGATGTTACAAAGATGGAAATGACATAATTTGGCAACTTAGATATGGGGGAGAGATAGAGGAGTTAAGTATGATACCTCACAATTTTGGATGATTGGGAAGGTGATGATCACCTTAGCAGGAAAATGGAAGTTATGAGGTGGGAAGAACTTGGGGAGGAAACAAAATGAGCTCAGTTTTGAATATGTTTCAGAGAGACACAGAATACCATGGCCTGAAAAAGAAATAAAGATGAATAGCACACAGAGGGCAAAGAAGAAGCATGTGGTGTGAGCAAACAGATTGCAACTGATGGCCAACATGGAATTTTGAAGAGGAATGAGAGTATTGAATGTCATCAGAGAATTGTAGGATGGGAAGAAAAGATGGCAGGTCACATGGAAAGAGCAAGGGACAAGAAGTAGACAACTGGAGTACCAGAGTGCTCCAATGACACTCTTTCAGTGTTGGGAGAAAGCAAGAAAGGCCTCCAATACATTGGAGAAAACGCTTGTGTTGGACTTTTGGGAGAAGAGACAACAGTCTCTCAAGGAGGGCAGGAATGGAGGAGTTGAGACCTGGGATCTTCATTATTGGAGCAATCTTCTGCATATATGAAGTTGTAGATCTGTTTGATGTTTGGGTATGTATTTGATGCTGGGCTACAAAACAAAAAGTGAGACAGTGCTGACCTCAAGAAGTTTAACCCTATAGAAAGAAAGGAAGGAAACAAGTATTTACTAAGTGCCTACTATGTACCACTACTATGTGTTGATCTTCACAACCACCCCGGGAGGAAGGTGCTATTATTCTCATTTTTGATTTGAAGTAACTGAAGCAGACAGAAATCAAGTGACTTTCCCAGGGTCACACAGCTAATAAGGGTATGAGGTAGGATCTGAACTCAGGTTTTTTATGACTTCAAGTCCTGTAGACTTACCCACTGTGCCACCCATCTGCTCCCATATCAGAAGAAAATAAGAAATAGAAATATGATTAAGAACAAAATAAACACTAAGTCAATGCAAGTTAATTTCAAGGGTGAAGGAAGACATTAATAATGGGAAGAATCAGCCAAATTTCTATGGAGGTGATGGAGTTTGAGCTAGTGATGAAATGTTTACCAACTAGTTGGGAAGAAAAGAATTACACATAAAAAAAATCTGAGAGCAAAATGATTAACTTCTCCTTAAAAGCACTGGAAGGGCTGAGGAAAAGGATACATCATTGTGGTCTGACTGGAGGAAGTTGCTCTTTTATGGACTTGGTGGATGTAAACTGGACTTGAATTAGAAACAATTACCATGATCATTTCAATGGAATTGCTGGCTTCTAATGGGACACAATGCCAAGCATCACTGTAGATTTTCCATCTTGGGGTCAGCAGTTGGCTAGCCTTCTTGGCTAGCCTTTTCCTATGGCTTATTTATGGGAGCTGCAGCTGGTTGGGGGGGATTATATGGCAAGAGCTGAGTGGCAGGTGCTTAACAGCCTACATAAGGCCTGCCTGCCTTCTGGATCCAATTTTCTTTCCACTCACTCTTAATTGGGGGGGAAAAAAGAAAACAATTCCCTACATATCATTTGGCTGGAAAGGCAGCTCGATGGATTGTCTTTACGAAAGAAGATACTTGTGGACGTTTCTCAGATCAGTCTGGATCTCACCTCATTCTTCTCTTCCTCCTCCTCCTTTTGGTCTTGCTGAAATCCAAACTCCTTCCCTGGATTGCTTTGCCTTCCATCTTTTCCTGAATCATGTCCAAATTGTCCCCCACCCCAGCCTCCTCTAAGCCTCCCCCTTCCCACCTCTGCCATTGAACCTTACACCCATTCTTCCAGGGATAAACCTGTGTTTGCTTAAGGGGATGGCAAGCTCTGTAATGAACTTCATTCTGGGGTCTCTCACCTTTCCCTTGAAACCCCTACCTTCTTTTTTCTTTCTCTCATGTACTTGCTGAGTAGCCCTTCTTAGCCCCAGGAGCTTGAAAAGGTAGGTTTCTGTTTTTTCTTTCTCTAATCTGTCTTTCATACTGCTACAGGAATGATATTAAACACAGATCTGGCCACTTCATGCTCATAGGTGATAGAATGAAGAGCGCTGAGCCCAGAGAAAGGAAGATCTGTGTTCAAATCCTACCTCATATACTTACTAAGAGGGAGAAGAGAGTGTTCCTGTTTAATACGGGAAATAATATATTTTAATAATTGCTGATGTTTACTTAGCTCTTTAAAGTAGATAATGCTCTTTAGCACATTTTATCTCATTGGTTCCTCACAACTCAATGAGTAAAACTGAACTTCATTGGTCAGGGTCATAGTTTTGGGGTTGGGATTGGCACCTGAATTTCCAAGTCTAACCCTTTTCACAACAGACTTAATTTTAACTACTCTTTTGGCTTTTACTATCCGTAAGTCTGAATATTCTCTATGCTCTGTCCAATGTCAGGAATGGAAGCATTACACACATACACACACATGTACACATACATATCTATCTAATTCTCTATCTCACTATTCATCTCTCTATCCACCTATCTATCTATCCATCTCTCTATCCACCTATCTTTCTATCTGTCTGTCTATCCATCCATCTATCCATCTATCCATCTATCTATCTATCCATCCATCCATCTGTCTATCATCTAGCTGTCTGTCTGTCTATCTGAAATTAACTCTCCTCACATACATAAAGATCCCTCATTAATAAAATGCTTTCATCATAGCCAGCTTGTGGGATTAAGTTATTTTTCATGAATCTATGTTCATATTTTCTTTCTTCAGAATATTTTTCCAGACATGAATACTCTCTTTAAAAAGCTGAAAACTTTATTAGTCTTTGGCCATCCAGACATTTCATATCTGTCAGTGAGTCAATCAGCAACAATGATTGTACATCTTTGTCAGCATAGCTCCCTCCTGGGTACTGTGGGAAGAAAAATAAAGAGGAAATCCCCACTGCCCACAAAAATATTGTCTCTGCCCACTGACTAATTCTTGAAATTCCACTGTTAGGGATTCATTTCTTTCATCAAAGATTTTGAATTCCTTACTGTTCTTAGGAAAGGTAACATTAAAAATTAAGTTTTATTCTTTTTAATGAACAAAATGTCAATTTCTCTCTCTTCTATCTCGCTTGTTCTCAGGGGTAACTTTTTAAGATCAGTTTTGTTCAATTATCCTTAGTACAAGTACCTATTGTATGAAGTAAGGGTTGGAACAAAAATATTTCCTGCCCTGGGGATTTTGGTAGGCAGAAGTAAGGACACATCCAGACACATAGTACATGACTACCTGTATGAAGTTACTGAGGGGCTTGATAAAATGTCACCTTCCAAATATAGCTAACAGGACCGTCAAGCAGGTGAGGAGGAAATAGAAGAGATATGGAAAGAGAAGAATGGAGAGAATGAGCAACAATTTCCTAGAAGGAATAGACGGTATCACCTTGGCAATATGGCCCTCTTCTCCATTAGAAACTGAAGCACTGGAGTTTCTTTCTGGAGCTTTTGATGAACAAAAGTCTGAGACGTGATAATAAAATGGTGACATTAAAGGAGAGGAAGGACTCATGATAGAAAGAGGAGGGTGCATTGAAATACAAATTTTGTCTACTTCACTATTTTGCTTAGGGCTTTTATAGAGAGGAAGTATTGGTTTGGTTTGTGCTGGTGTAGTTTATTGACAAAGTAAAGGTGGAGTGGGGCTTGGTTGGGAACTGGACATCTAACCCTTGCAAACCCCAGAAAAACATCTAAGAAAGGTTCTATCAATAAATATGTTAATGCTTGTGGTAAAGAGCCATAACCAAAGAAATTTAAAAGACTGAAATCTTAGATCTCTTTTTCCTAGGATCTTCTTTCCTTGTCCATTTATTAAAAGGTTCTCCCAAGGGCAGTAGGTAGATAGAGAATAGAGGATTAGGCTTGGAATCAGGAAGACTCTTCTTGAATTCAAATCTGGCCTCAGACACTTACTAGATGTGTGACCCTAGGAAAGTCTTTTAACTGTTTGCCTCAGTTTCCTCATCTGTAGAATGAGCTGGAGAAGGAAATGGCAAACCACTTCAGTAAATTTGCTAAGAAAACCCCAAACAGGGTCACAGAGAGTTGGGCATAATTAAAATGATCGAACCATAACAACCACAAGGTCCCCTATAGAATGTGGGAGTTGAGCTGGAAAACAAGAAGCCAACCAATCTTTACTGGCCTGTTTTAAAACCAAAAGCCAAGTGTATTGTTCATTTTCCAAGGATCTGAGTATTAGATCTAAAATCAGTGCAAGTAAATCCTGGAACAGTCCCTGGTCAATCTCTTCTTTGTTAAAATAAAGAGATAGTTATATAAAACCCTTACCTTCCATTCTTAGAATCAATACTGTGTAATGGTTCCAAGGCAGAACAGCAGTAGGGGCTAGGCAGTGGAGGTTAAGTGACTTGCCCAGGGTCATGGTTTTGAAATATCTGAGATCAAATTTAAACTCAAGACCTCCCTCTCTAGTCCTGACTCTCAATCTACTGAGCTACCTTGCTGCTCCCTCATTCATATATTAAAAAAAAGAATTCTATTTCTAACACCACTTCATGATCACTGAATGATTCTCCTTTCTTCTAGGCAGCTGATCTGGGAATCTTCCACATTACTTTCACCAATAGAGATAAGAAGAGGAATAGTTTTTCATTCCATGTTTTATTAATAAGAAATAATATCAGGGAGACTTAATTTTAGATCCCACTGAGCTATTCCTGATAAGTGGAGCCTTCTTCCACAGGCCTACTTTTATTGTCTAATACTAGTGAGAAGATAGTGTAGAACAGTGGAAAAAGCACTGACTCTGGAGTCAAGGTTCAAATCCTGTCTTTGATGGGATTTGTTTACCTTTGTGACTTTGGGCCAGTTAAAACCTCTCTAGGCTTCATCAGTTAACTAACCTGTAAAATGAGAGAATGGAATTAGTTGACTTATGAGCTCCTTTCTAACTCTAAATCCCTTGTCTCCTGATGTTAGTGCTTAAAGGATAATGGTACCTTTACCCAATGGCACATAGGGTGTGGTACAGTGGTTGGCTCTGGAACCAGTGACAAACTGTGTGACCCTCAGAAAATCACTTAAATTCACTCAGTGCTCTAGGCAAACTCCCTAAGACAGAGGCTTATAACCTTTTTGTTTGTTTGTTTGTTTCATGGACCCCTCTGGCAGTCTTGTGAAACCTATGGACCTCTTAGAATAATGTTTTTAAAAGTAAAGAATAAAATACAACAATAACCCCAAATAAAACCAATTATATTGAAATAAAGATGTATTTTCCCCTATGCAAGTTCGTAGACCAAAGACTGGATCTGTGGACTTCACGTTAAGAAATCATGTTTTAACCACAAGTCAAAGAAAAGGTACATAATTACGTTGCCAATTGGACTTTCCTTATCTGAGAATTCCCAAAACAAATCACATCAGAGGTCTAGTCTCTATCCCATGTAGGGTAAACAGTATTTTCAGTAGGAGTTGGCAAAAATACCAGTAGGGGCCAGCTCTCTGTGTAAATTATGCCAGCAGCCACTTAGCTCTGTGAAAATTGTCTAATTCTAATTTTCACCGTCTTTTGCAATTTTTTGCTTGGTTAAATGACTCCTGTCTAATCCTTATTAAGGTTAAATTTATGCTTCCCTGGGAAGAGAATTACAGGGACAGTGGTTTCGCATTGACCAGTATTTCTCAAGCCTTTGGTCAGCAGTAGTCAGTTCCTCTTACCCACTTTATCCTACATCCTGTCTCTCTTTAGCCCCATCCCCTTTCCTCTGGTACTTGGATAGTCTGATGAAGGCATCCCAGTGATATCGGGTTTATTCGTGAGCCTATTTTTTAACAAGTGGATCCCAAGACCTATAGATGTTAAGCCTGATTTACCCAAGTAAAGTCATATTGAAGGTAAGGTAATATGTGGAGTCCCAGAGCTCAAATTCAGAAGAAAAAAATTAATTGTCTGCTTAAAAAATTCTCTGAATAAATCAAACTCCTTTCTCTACCTGTTTTAACTTAGCCATTGACATTGAGTGGTAGTTCTGGGAGTTGCGTCCCAGGTTGCTTTAGTTCTGGGAATAAAATCATCCTCTTTTAGTCTACAAAGCCTTCCTTAATAAACTCCTCCTTTTCTTCCAAACAAGGTTGGCAACGGCAATTTTTTAATTGCATTACTTACCAGGGGAAATTTTATTAAATATGGTATTATCATATTTCTTGTAAAGTTTTCTTTTTTATAAATCGGATAGGTTTTGCCTTGTGGCTTCATGCTAGAGTTTGCCAGAACTGAACAGCTGCTTGAAGGGCACAGAATCCCTATCTGGCTGAAACCCATTAAAAGCAATAATTTGTAGATTAGGATCTAAGATTCCTCCTTTTACCACAACCTCTCTCAGACCAAGAAGAGGTATTAATATCTCTTCTGGAGTATATTAAGTCTTATCTAGGCAAAGCCTTTTTGAGTGAAACAGACTTGGGCTGAGCTACCCTGGAAATACAGTGAAACCTTTCATTTGCATGATCACAATTTACATTTTCCTGTGATTTCCAGCCTATCTTTTCTGAGGAAATGTTGATAATATGCTGTGTTCCCACAATTTGCATGGATTTCCTGCAATCTGCACTCACCTAGAAGGATCATTCAGTAAAAGTCTCTATTGTTTACTTAGAAACTAGCCTCAAACAATAGATAGAGGCTCTTTTGTAAGTAACTACTGAGTGCTCAGTATTTCTGGGAATGCAAAGTCCTTCATAGTCAGATCCGAGGATAGACACCTCCTTCTACAAGGGGTTGCTGAGATCTTAATGCTTCTTGAAATCTCTTTCCTTTGTGTCCAAGGAAATGAAGAAGAGGGAGTGATGACTGCCGCAAATATATAAATTTTGTTCACTTATGTGAAATTTGTATCTCTGTATAACTAACCCATACAAATAATTTAAATGGCAGGTTGGTTTTCTTTGATCAAAGGCACGCTCTTTAGTTACAGGATACCTTGAAAAGTAAATACAGTCATCCTTCGATATATGGTGGTTCACTTATCATGGCGTCACTGTATCTTGGTTTTGTTTTTTTTTTTTTAATCTGTTATTCTGTATTGCAGAGTTACACTTATTGCCACACACTGTTGGCTGATGGAATGAAAGATGACCAACCACAGCATTGTGTTCTGTATCCTGAGTGCTGATTGGCACGGTGACTGTAGGTTAATAAGAGTGTAGAAAAGGTTTATAGAAGAGTGGGAAGGGCTTATAAAATATATATACATATATATATATATAATGCTGCTACTTCAAGGTTTTTCCACCTATCAGGGGGTCTCTAGAACGTAACTCCTGGGATAGGTGAGGGATCACTGTATGCTTTATTGGTACTGATGATTTAAAAAATATCCATCCTCTGTTTCTTCTCAGCCTCAGAAGCTGCATTGAATGCACAATCATTTGTGAACAGTAAGTCACACCAACTCTTCCTCTACTTCAGTCTTAGCTTGTCTTTCAAGTTAGATTACCATCAGTGTGTTTGTTGATCTTCATGCCATTTTCATCCTTGTTAAAGAAATCAGACAGCATCATGGAAAACATCAAGGTAAAAAGCATGGGGGCAAGCACAGAGCCTTGCTTCACTCCATTGGTGACTGAGAAAGTGTGAGAGCATCATCTTTCATCCATAACCTGTGCAAGCAAACTTCTTGGGTCAATACAGACTTTGACAGAGTTAGCTCAACTTTTGAGAAGCAATGAAAGTGTGGGATAAAGAAGAGATATTAAGCTGCTTACCAAACTGAAGGTCTACAGAGTTGTGGTGCTGACTTCCCTGTTATATACCTGTGAAACCCATTGGTCTACCAGTGCCATGCCAGAAAATGGTACTATTTCCATTTGAACTGTCTTAGGGAGATTGTAAAGATTACTTGGCAAGATAAGGTACTGGATGCCGAAGTCCTCTCTCTAGCTGAACTGCCAAGCATCCAAACTCTACTGCAGAGAGTGAAAGTCCAGTGAGCTGGCCATCTAGCTCCAATGCCAAATGGGTGTTTACCTAAGTTTATTTTACAGAGAACTACCATAAGGAAAGAATCAAGATCTCTCTAAAGAACTTTAATATTGATTGTGAGTCATGGGAGATGCTAGCATAAGACTTCCCAGCATGGTAAACCCACATCAAAGAAGCTTCTATATTCCATGGGTAAAGGAGAATTGTAGTAGCATAAAGAAAACACAAGACAAGAAAATCTAGAGACATCTCCACCCCCAAATGCTCAAATGGACTATTTGTGCCCTACCTGTGGTAGAACCTTTTATAGTCATCCACAGTCAAATACCACGTACCCCGACCCCAACATCACAATGCCATTGGCCCTCTCCAAGTGTGGAGGTTGGACAATAATTTTAAAACATAAGGGGATCAAACTTATTAATTTCCTTCATAGATCTGGACAAGCTCTTTGTGATTCCTTGAACAGGCAACACAGAGTTAGTTAATCATTGGAAAATGAGCTGGACTTGGTACCAAGAATTCAATTCAGTAAACATTTATTAAGTGCCTTTTATGTGCCCATGAACTGTGCTAAGTGCTGGGGATAAAAAAAGAGGCAGGGATCAGTCCTTATCTTCAAGGAACTTACAAATTGTATGGATTCTAAATAGAAGACGTGTTCAAATTCTTTGGGTTACTAAATCTCCCTAAGTTTTAGTTTCCTCATTTGTAAATGAGACTACTATCTGTAAATAAGTCATGAGTTTCAAATGAGACTATAGAGCAGTGATGGTGAACCTTTTAGAGACTGTGTGCCATCATGCCCTACCTCCTAGACTGAGCACTGCATGTACCCTGTCCCCCTTACTTTGCACAGGGGAGGGAGGAAGCACTCCCATTGGGCTGCTAGGTGGAAAGACGGGTGAAATGAGGAGTATCCTTAGGGAGTGTAGAGATGGGGAGAGGAGTGACCCCAATGCTCTGCTCCCCTCTAGCTCTGCTGCCTGTGAGCCGCCCACCTTACTGGCTGTGTGCTCCCACTGGACTACTGGGCATAGGGGTGGGGGATATGAAAAAAATGTCATCAGATACACTGGAGAGGGGGAAGGGAACAGCTCCACCTGAGTCCCTCTGTCTTTCTAGTAACAAACTCTGGCAGGTGATGGTGCATATGCCCTCTCTGGCATTCAAACCATAGGTTCACCATCACAGCTATAGAGTGTAGCAAGTAAGCTCTCATTCCCTCTCTCAGATCTTAGATTGGCTACATCTCTTTTTAGGGTCCCAGGATACCTGAGGGGCTGGGGGTTGTCTATTCTTTAGGCTAATCTTGAGCCCTCACCCACTATGTTCCTCTGAGATGAGATGCTAATGATTGGCACTCTGGGTTTATTAAACTACTTAACATCAATTAGATTTACAAAAGAATATTTACTTCAACAATAAGAAAAAAATGTACATTTTCCCCAGTGCCTCAGGATTCTCCCTTCCCTGCTCCCCATATCAGCAGTCTCCAGAGGGAATAATTTCATAAAGTAGCTCAATTCCTAAATTGCATCTGTCCCACCAAGTTCATGTCCAGATGTAGCATGACATAAAAAAAGTTCTAATCTCAGCTTCCACTAACATGTAGCCAGCAAGGTTACTCTTTGCTCGCTGGGCTATGAGTCCTACACCAGTTCTGGCACCCAGAATTTGGGAACACTAGAAAGTAAAGGCACCCTCTGGATCTTCTGGACTTAAAAAGTCATGGAGGTACCATTCCCTTTACCTAGAATGAAAAAGCAAAAACACGGTGAGTGGCCAAGGTCTGAAACCCTTTCATTGGACTGCATGACTTCAGTGGCCTTCCTCTTTATTGTATGGTTTCTCAATGAATGCTGTGAAGGAAAAAATCATTGCAATCTCCCAAGAGTGAATGAGACAAATGAGCAAGTTGTTGATGTTGACAGGCTGTTTAAATGGCCTCTTCAGCCAATCAAAAAGTGTCCTTTTTACCATATAGTTAGCTGATCAATTTCTGAATTGCATGATAATACTGAAATATATGATATATAGTCTCTCCAAGATATTTCTCCTACATGTCATCATGATTGTCTTGGAAGCAAACCCCAAAGCTGTTCTGCACGGAGAGAAGCCAGACTCCCATTTCATATGTAAAGTGCTTTGCAATCCTTAAAGCCCATGTCATCAATTATTATAATCTCTCATTTATAGATGAGGAAACTTCTGCCCTGAGGTATTAAATGATTTGTCCAGAGCCACTCTGTAGTAGTATCAGGATTTAAACCCAAGATCTCAGACTCCAAAAACAGCTTGTTTTCCACCACAATACATTACCACCTTCTTTTAATAGAGTTCCAGTATTTTAATATTTCCCTGCAGTCTTTTAGCCCCCTGAGCTTGGGCTCTGAGGACAAGGAATATGAGCAATCAAATTTGGAGGCTTTGTTTTTTCCAGAAATACTTGCTGTTCCTTTAACCCAATGAATACTATGTGGGAAGTCAGGTTCTGTGGAAGAGTGACTGTTACCTTTTCTGGTCCTTTTAGCCACTTATTGAAGAGGGAAGATCAACTATTTAATGGAAAAAATCTGAGAAGATGGAGCCTAGCACATGATGAGTGTGTCCAGATTTTCATAAATAACATTCCCTCTGCATAAACATCTTGGCAAAGAGAGGGTGAATCCCTATCCCACACTGTTGGCTTGTATCAAATTGTATACCCACATATATACAGTCAATAAGCATTTATTAATAAGTGCCTATTATTTGCCAGGCACTGAACTAAGTTCTGGAGCTATGAAGAACCAGATAAAACAGACCTTGCCAGAGAAGCTCAGAATCTAATGGGAAAGACAACTGTTGAACAACTTATTTGCAAATAAGCTATATACAGAATAAAGAAGAGATTATCAACAGAGGGAAGGCACAGACACATATATTCCTGTAAAGAAATAAATCATTAATGTGAACAACAAAAAAAAGAATGTATTGTGGAAGAGAATATTATTTAAAGGAAAGAGAAGGAGCTAGGGAGAAGAGAAGAGAATTATGATTTCTCTGATGCTGACATTTATAGAAATGGCTTTTTTTTAAAACTCTAGTTTTTCTATCAGGTCCTTAAAATAAAGTTGACTGAGAACCAAAGTCACAATGAATGATCTTAATTTGCTAAATCCTGAACTTCACAAAATAATTCTTTTTAAAAAATGAATTATGAATGGAGATGCACTTTTTGTTTAAAAAAGAAAAACATCAACGAACCAGTTCAAACTGGAACATTACTTATAGATCTCCTAAACTGATTGAACTTTGAAAAACCTGAAACACCCAGGCACTCTTGTAATTGAAACTTAACCATGCGAATATTTCACTGGGTTTGAGCTCTAGGCCTAATCCATGTATCATGTTCATGTCAAATTTCTATTCCTGGTGACCATGGACACATAGGGGAAGCAAATGAACTAGTTTGTACAAACGGTGCTAAACACTTTACAAATATTATTGATAATCCTCACAACAACAACCTTGAGAGGAAGGTACGATACTAGCCAAGAAGACCCGGTTCTTAAGTCCAGTTCTGCTTCTGAAATACACTGGCTCTGGGTCCATGGGCAAATCATTTAACCTCTCAGGGCTCTAGGCAACTTTCTAAGACCGTAATTTGCAGACTTAAATATGACATATTGGTGGAAGGAATTCTTTACCAGGAGTTTCCTCATATATCAATTAATTAAATCATAGACCAGCCCTTATCTTACTCTGTGTCTGGCACTGGGCTGGTTCTAGGGATTCAAAGAAAAAAAAATAACCTTTGCCTTCAAGGAGCTTACATTCTATCTTCGAAGCTAATATGTCTACACCTAAGTACATAAATAATATAGTCAAGGTAATTTTTTAGGGGGTAGACACTAACAGCTCAAAAGATGTTTAGTTGCATTCAGTCGAGTCCAACCCTTTAGGACTACTCCATCTGAGGTCTTCAGTAGTGGTTTGCCATTTCCTTCTCCAGCTCATTTTACAGATGAGGAAACTGAGGCAAACAGGAGTAAGTGACTTGTCCAGGGTTACACAGACACTAAGTGTCTAAGACCAGATTTGAACTGAGATGAGTCTTTCTGGCTCTAGACCTGGCACTCTATCCACTGTGCCACCTGTCTGCCCAGTTAGAGAGAGAGTTGGCATTTGAGAAATTTTGAAGGAAACAAGGCACCTCTGAGAGGTCAAGGTGAGGTGGGAGTACAAAGATACTGGGCTATGAGATGAGCTACAAGTATGGTGTGAGTAGGAGCAAGAAGGCCCATTTGGCTGGACCAGAGAGGCTGAGAAGGAGAGCAAATGTATAATGAGATTGGAAAGCTGGCTTTAAAAAACTAAACAGAGGAGCTTATATTTGATTCCAGAGGCAATAGGGAACCATTGGAATTTATCTAGCAGGGGAGCGGTTTGGTCAAACCTGTACTTTAGGGAAATGATTTGGCAGCTGTTTGGAGGATGGGTTGGAAAGGGGAGAGACGAGGCACGGAGTCCAATTAGGAGGCTGGTGTAATAGAATAGGAGAGAGGTAATGAGGGCCTGAAATAGAGTGGTGGCTTTGAGTGGAGGGAAGGGGACAGATGCTAGAGATATTGTCATTTTGTGTTTGAGAATTATGCTTTTCTGCTCCTTTGGATGTGCTTTTCTATTTTATGAGACAATCTTTCACAGTGTCTGGGTAAAAATAATGTCTAGGATAAATCTGTTGTCAAGATGAATGAGTCTCCTTTGATGACACCAAATGGAGGGGAAACCTACACTGATTAGCACAGGTCCCTCTTTGAAATTTTAAATAGGAAGGGGGGTGGTGGTGTTGACTAGATGGAAGATTTCTTCCTTTTTTCATAAGCTCATAGATTTAGAGGTCATCTAGTTCAGGGATTCTTAACCTTTTCTTACATCATGGACTCCTGCGGCAGTCTGTGAAACCTACAGACTCTTTCTCAGAATAATAGTTGTAAATGTATATAACAAAATACATAGAATTAAAAAGAAAATTTATTATGTTGGAATAGTTATTAAGTTGTTTTTAAGTGTTCATGGACCCCAGATTAAGAACCTTTGATTTGATCCAATCTCTTTATTTTAAAGAAATGGAAGCTGTGGCCCAGAGATACTAAATGACTCGGCCAAAGGTTTCCCAGGTCCTCTGACCCCTCACGTACAGCTCTCTTTAAGCTGCCCAATTCTGCCTCCCTAAATTTCACCTTTGGTCTGAGTCAGTGTTCAGCCTGGCTGTCTAGGACAAGGCACAGCCAATAATGTTATCATGAAAGTTTCTGGGGAGCTGAATACTATGCAAGCCAATTAGGCTTTATATGTCCTTTTAAAAAGTGAGTGTTCTTCAATCGGATGTAAAAATAACTGTCATGATCATTCATTTCTGTACAAATGACTTTATCATTTATTTGATTGGACAAGAAGTTGAAGGGGGGAAAAAGAGAATAGCTGGTTTTTTTAAAGGGAAGGCACAGCTTTTCATGATAGAAATAATGACACTTTCTTCTCCCTTTAGGATTTTAACCACCAAAATAACTTTATAGATTTCCCAGAGATGCTGAGGTCCTGTGTTGGCCGGAGTGTGTAACTGTCCAGTATCACTTTGAAACCTATAGAAAATTGCAAGAGAACCCATGAGACCAAGTTCCCAGCTCAGAGTCGTCCTATCCATCAAGTCTAACGCCTGATTTCCAAAGCTAGATGCTGCAAAAAAAAAAAAAAAAAAAAAAAGATGTAACTTAACTGTGCAATTCTATGCCAGAGGAGAGAAAGACTCCACCTCCAGATCAGCTTATGCCTTAGAGCAGGAAAACTGAGATGCCCTGTAATTTTATCCCTGCCATTGTAACTGCAGATGCCCTTCTGATTCATCCACGTGGCAGATCCTTTCTTGCACCTAGCTAAGCTCCAGGCCCCAGCAATACCCTGCAGCAGTGAGTTCCACCAGTTAATTATATGGCGTTTGAAAAGTCTTTCCTTTAATCCCTCTTCAATTGGTGGCCTTTTTATTCCCTCCTGCATCTGGGAAGGGAATCAGCCAAGAGGTTCAACTGCCCCCCTTTGCCATTTCATCCGAAGGGACGAGGGTAACCAAGACCCAGTTACCACTCCAAATACAGCTGTGCACTTTCACAGCCAAGCCATGGAAACACTGCCTTTCCTTGGGCATCAGAAAGGCGTGGGCCAGCTCGCCACGAGGCACGCGTGTGGCTGGACAAAGCACGCCGGCACTTCGACAGCGTGCCAAGTGTGCCAAGGATTTGGCGTCCCCCTGGGGAACGACAAACCAAACCTCAAAAGTATCAGCAGCCCAGAAGCCGGTGTTGGGTACCCCACCAGCACCTTCTTTGTGTGGCAAAGGGGGAGGCCCACAGGATGACAGTGAGCCTGGCCTGAGGGATGTACAGGGCTAATTAAAAACAAAAGAGACTGAAAAGGAGCTGAAAAGAGGGGCTGGGCATTGAGGGGGATGTGGGTGGAGATGGACCCCAGATTAGCCCCATCTGGATCCAGGCCCTCCAGCAGCCCCCTCAGCCCTTGTGGATATATCTCAGTACAGCTGTAATTGGTTATATATATGTTTATATGTTTCTGTCATTTGTGGGTTTTTTTTTAATGCATTTTCATGTGTGGTTGTCCTGTCTCCGGCTTCAGCTGAGGAGTTCCTCCAGGGCAGAGACCTCTGTCTCCTGCTTCCTCTGGTTATCTCCCCCTTAGGGGGTGACTCAGAATGCAATACACAGTTCTGCACAAGATGGTCCCATAAAGAAGGGCAGCCTTACAGATGAAATGCACACTTGAGGCCAGGCAGGAGAGGTAAGAAGAGCCTCTGAGGATTCAGGAGCAGGAAGAGAGCTAACAGAGACAGGAAGGGCGCACAGCTCAGTTTGGGGTAGTTGGGGGGCTGGACATGGAAGATCCAGGTCCTGCCTCTGATAGTTACTGCTCTGAGTGACCTTGGGCAGATCACTTCCGTTCTCCAAGTCACTCTGAAATGAGGGAGCTGACCTAGATGGTCTCCAAGTCCCTTTTCAGCTCTGAATCTAAGATCTTATCACTGATGTCTCAAATGGAACCTTCTGATTCACCACTTCCACCTAGTAAATGGAACTCAGGCCAAAGGTATTGGGATGGGGGGAGTGTATGGCACACTCTTAAAATTTTTGTTTTTATTGATCTTATGTTTGTAGATAACATATTTCCACCTTGTATCTTTTCCCCCTTCTAGCCATTCTTTATAACAGAAAATCTTTTAAAAAAAAGAAACAGAAAAAAAGTTGGCAAATTTGATCAAACACGGGAAAAAAATCTGATAGCATTATAGGTGATATTAGACATCTTCCCCTCCCATAAAATCTGCCCTTGGGCAAGAAGAAGAGGGAGAATGAGAGGGGAAAAAAGACTCGGAGTTAAGGGTAGGTGAAGTATGTCAAATTATGGCATCTAGTCCACGTGCCCAAGGCAGGTTCCTTTCTCTTTGACAGAATTTTCCATTGTTTTTAAAGTCATGTCTGACTCTGACCCCTTTGGGGAAGATACTGGCGTGGTTTACCATTTCCATTTCCAATTCATTTTACAGATGAGGAAACTAAGGCAAACATAGTTAAGGGACTTGCCCAGGGTTGCATAGTAGTAAGTGTTTGAGACCAGGTTTGAACTCAGGAAGAGGAGTCTTTTTGACTCCAGGCCTTGAAAGAATAGTATAGTGTAAACAGTATTCTGGCCTTGGAGTAAAAAAAAAATTCCCAGCTCTATCACTTACCAGTTGTAGCCAAGACCTAATCATTCTTTGAACCTCCATTTCCTGATCCATAAAAGGAAGACTGCAATATTTTTATTGCCTATCTCATAGGTTTGTTATGAGGTAAATCACGTGCAAATCTTAGAGGTAATGGGGAATGGTGGTGGAAAGCAGGCTGGTTTTAGCAGCAGAGCACCTTAGTTCAAATCTTAACTCTACCAGCTGTCTGCCTTAGGGCAAATCCTTAATTACCAGCCTCAGTTTTCTCTTTTGTGATAAGAAGGGATCACACCAGATCATGCCTGATGGCTCATTTAGCTCAAAATCTATGATACTACATAAATGTGTGTGCGTCCATAAATGTTTGGCTATCTCCTCTTTGAAAACATGGATGCAGAACACATTTTTAAGTTTAATCTGTATTACTAAAATTGTTGCCTTAACTTTTGACACCCAACAAAACAATTTGTAGCAAGATTTCCAAAGTGGAAATGCTCATAACTGAAAATATAATAATGGCTCCTGGGCTAGTTCAAGTTGACTCCACAATGCTCCTGACCTGATTATGGTCAGCCTTTCCTTTAGTTCCCTTAAAAATAGAATCTAGTGGATCACCATTCTGAAGACATTCTTTCTTTCTTTCTTCCTTTCTTTCTTTTCTTCCTTTCTTCCTTTCTTTCTTTTCTTCCTTCCTTCCTTCCTTCCTTCCTTCCTTCCTTCCTTCCTTCCTTCCTTCCTTCCTTCCTTTCTTCCTTCCTTCCTTTCTT
>NC_058131.1:584951538-585052665 GCF_016433145.1 Gracilinanus agilis
CTTTCTTTCTTTCTTTCTTTCTTTCTTTCTTTCTTTCTTTCTTTCTTTCTTTCTTTCTTTCTTTCTTTCTTCCTTCTCTATCATTCTCCCTCTACTTCTAGTCCAAGGGCAGTTAAAAGTTAATTGTTAGTTTTGGGGGGAGGGAAGGATGTCTAACATTATCTATAATACTATCAGATTTTTTCACTGTTTGATCAAATTTACCAAAAGATATGTTACCGAGGAGGTGACCTTGTTCTTTCCATGTCCTTGCAAAACACAAGTTCGATGTGTTTACTACAATTGAGTGAGCTTGCCTGTGAGTGCATTGGGCTATCCAAATGTTGGATTCCAAGGCTCACAAAGCTCCAGGAAAGGTTGTTTTGTGTCTCCTCTGGGATACTCCCTGCCCAGAGAGGAGGGAGCCGCTGGTGCCAAGACCTTGAATTCTCTGAGATGCCAACTCTCTGTTGGTAAACACCGTTTCCAAGGCTGCGTTCCAAGGAGTGTCATGATGCTTCTAACAGATGGTTCTGCTTTTCAAGCATAATGGAAACTTTATGCACCATTTCCCCCCTCCTCCTTTGGAGTGAATGCCAAACTCAGACACCCTCTGGATGAAATGTGTACCTAAGAAAAAAAAAGATTATAGAGCCAAGAGCCTACCTAATTAGAGAGCCACAATCTTGTTTGATGATAGCACCGTGGAGCTTGGTGTCAGAATACCTATATAATATGAAGTCATTAGCACTAAAGCTTCATAGTATTTGGTAGTCATACACCAAAGCCAGTTTTTAATATCATACATGATAGCTTGTACACTTGTCTTAGGAAGTTATTTAACAAGGTGTTAGGCAGAGAAGGCCTGGAGAGCATTAGCCTCCGGCCTCCACATTATAAGAGGAGTTTCTATAAGAAGGAGCACCTGTTTACAGCTTTATTAATCCACCCAGAATAATCCATGTTGGTTAAGGACAGAGAAAAAAAATATGTGTTCAACAAGTGAAGCTTTAGTGTTAGGAATGTACCCAATCCCAGAAAATGTCCAGCTTCCGAAAGTCAGCTACAAACAGGTTGAAAATTTTTTTTTTTAAAGCCCACAGAAATCCATTTTTCAAGCACTTGGTTTTCATAGTTATTACTGAGAGGCTTCTTCTTATTTGCTTATCTTTTGGCCAGTCACTTTTACCTTCAAAGGGGTTCGAGGATCCTGTCCAGGCCCCTACCTCTGGCAAGAACTGTTCATATTTGAATGACTCTTTAGTCCCAAACTTTTCCTCACTACAGTCAACTAATCCCATTTGTACCACTTTGGACTGGAAATTCTCTCAAGTGTTCCTAGTCAGTGACCCCAGCCTCACCAGTGGTTCTTTAAGACTGATGGAGGCTTCTAAAAGCAGCAGTCACTTACATCTGTGGGCCACTTCCCCCACGATTCATGAGCTAAGAGCAGGAGTTTCTGACAAGGTTCCCTTCCCTTCCAGTCAGTTCAGTATTTCCCAATCCCTTCCCCAATTAGATTCTCTGAAGAAAAAGGCTGGGAGCCCCAATTGGATTCACAATCTAACCTCAAGGAATTTAATATCATTGGTTTCTGAAGTTAAATCTCACAAATATTGATCTCTTAAGGCTCCTGATTATTCCATATCCTCTCTGGACCCTTTGGGAAAACCTTGTTAAGCCAGCTGCTTAAACAATTTCAGCTGTGATTTGCTTAACAATTCTTCCTGTTTCAGTGTCTCTTGCTGTTGATGGTTAGAGTTTCACATCAGGAGAAAACTGTACATAGAGGCCAGTTCACTGCCTTCTTTCTCCCACCAATATTCAAATAGGCAATACCCTCACAAAGAATTAAATGATTTTAAAAAGTGGAATCAAAAGTTTAGGGCTGGAAGGATCCTTAAAAGTCAAGAAATCCAATTCTTTCATTTGAGAGGTGAAGATCCTATACCCAGAGAGTTTAAATAATGCCCAGTGTCATATAGCCCCAGAAATGGGAATCTGAATTCATCTCCTCTAATTTCTAATCCAATGTTCTTTATTCTGAGTCTATTTATTTAGCTTACATTTTCCTTTTCTTTTAAAAAAAATTTTTTTAGTTACTTTTAAAGTCTTTGCCTCCCTTCTTTATAGAATGCTGTGATAAAGCCTATTTTCTTTGGGTTAATTATGCATTTATAATACATATTATATACTCACTATATGTTAAATACATCTTTGTTTCCCTCAACAATTTTCAAGAAGTCATTTCTCTAGGTCCTTAGAAAGTTTATTTCTCTATTTGAATGAGTGGAAGCAGAGTCAACCTTATGATAAACATAGTATATCTTTAGGGGTCTGGGGATGATTCTTCTCTACTGCCAAATTCAGGTACCCCCAATTCCACTATTCATTTTGGCTTCAGATGACTAAAATTTAGACAGTTTCAGGTGTTTCTAATTCTGCAGTTCATTGTTTTGGCTTAAGGCTTGGTCAGTCTTTGAAAACACTTAAGGGTGGGACCCAATACACCTTATTAGTCATTTCCATTTTGGTGAGAGGCCACAGTGTATTTAGTGATGTAGCTGTGAAGTTGAGGTTAGAAGACCCTGAGTTTGAATCCTGTCTCAAACACTTAGTAGTCAAATGATCATGGGCAAGCCCTTTATTCTTTTAATTCCTTCATCTGTAAAAAGGGATAGAAATTCCTCATTGACATAATGCTAGAACTGGCAAATCCCTTCCTACAACTCTAATAATATAGATTTAGAGATGGAAGGGACCTAAGAGGTCACTTGGACTAACCTCCTCATTTTGCAGATGAGGAAACTGAGGCTCTGAGAAGTTAACTCTCCAAGGATGACAGAATTAAATATCAAAGCCAAATATTTGATATTGGACTTAATACTTTGACTCAAAACCCAGTGCTTTCCTCACTATGACAAACTGACTCCCATGAAGACTTCAATGATCTCTGTTATATTGCAACTCTGGGAGCAGAGAGTCTCATCCCTCTCTCTATCGATCTACATCTTTATTTTTATAACATCTCTTATAAAGGGATTTTGGGGGGAAGGGTATTTTTGCCATTATACTTGCAATTATATATTTATAGTATTAGTGTGAATTTTCTGACTCTTTCTTCTTCAGTTCGTTTCCCTAAGGAAATGGGAGTAGAGAGGCAAGGGCCAGGGTAGAGTGGGAGGGAATGAGGCAGAGAAGATGTGTGGTGGATTGACCAGAAGATCTATTTTTTAAATTAGTTTTAAAATCCCACCCCTATCCCCAATTTATTCAGAAGTAAATTTTCAGGGGCTAGGAAAGAGAATGTTTGGGCCTAGGAAGTAGGGTAGTAAAGATAGTGAAGAAGAGATTATTTAGAGCAAGAATTCTTTTTATATCATAGACCTCCTTGGGCCATCTGATGAAACCTATGGAACCGTTCTCAGAATAATTTTTAATGTGTAAAATAAAATATAGATGATAAAGGAAATTAATTGTATTAAAACACACTTATCAAAATTATTTTTTAAAAAAACTTCATGGACCCTAGGTTGAGACTGAAATAATCATACAGTAAATTGGCATCTGACACATAGCTCCAGGTCCTATGTCCTAAACATCTTGGATCATGGTAGTATAATCCATAAAATGAGGGAGTAGGAGAATGGAGAGGGCAGACCATTTTCCTTGGCGATATAGACGTCAAGTACTGTATTTCCTTATAGTTGTAGATCTTTCTGAGCTCCTGCTTCTCTATTTATCCTTTTCCTCTACCCTTTGTTCAAATGCCAGTTATCTCCTGAAACCAGCAAGACTGACCAAATCAGTTGCTGATATTTTTCTTTCAGAAGAGGAAAGCAAACACAAATTGGAGAATTCCATCTCCTGCATCTCTTTTAATTATTTTCTGAAGACCCACAATTTAGAGACTTAGAATATTATCTGTTGGGCATTGAGAACACAATGGGAACAGGAAACTTTCAGAAAGCATTTTTCGGGAGATAGCATCTCAGTGCTGTAGGACATAAGGTTTACCTAATTGCAGCTGAGAAAGGTTTGTATTACCCCTTCTTAAATTCACCTGAAAGTCTCAGCTAATTAGAACCCAGAGAACTAGTCTTGTTCCAAACCCATGCATCAAGTAAGGACTACTTTTTCTGGAACTGGTCATCTCAGTGAATTCAAGTCCTGTATTTCCTTGAATTAATGTCTGTTGAAGTTGAACTCTGAGAAGCCCCCCAGGGCAGGCAACTTGTTTGGGATATGCACTTCAGGCACTCTGTCAGGTGGGTTTGGGGGTTGGAATTGTGGGTAGTCAGGAGGTCCTTTCTACTCTTGTCTGACCTGGGATTAGCTATTTAATCACTCAGGGGCCCCCAGCCAAAAAGGAAGCCCACATGCTTTCTACCTTTGCAAAGAAGTCAATGGATTAAGTTAATAATGCCAAGGAAGGGCTTTGACATGCATTGATGAAAGGGACTATGCGACTATAAAGTAATACCATTCTTTATATTCATATGGGGCTAGTAACTTTATAAAATGCCTCTTATTTCATTTGCTCCCCATAATACTGTGAGATAAGTGGGTCAGACAGCATTATTCCTAGCTTTCAGATGAAACCAAGAGACTAAGTGATCTTTTTGATGCTAAACAGCTAATTAGTGGCAAGGATATAATTAGACCCCAAATTTCTTGTCTCTTTCAAAAACACTTAAAAACAGAATTTTAGTTTGTGCTTGAATGAGTGGATGGATGGATGGATGAATGAAGTGTTTATTATATGCCAATAATTTTGCTAACTCTTGGGGACATAAATAATAACAACAGTCATAATAATGTTTAGCATTTATATAGCACTTTGAGGTTTGCAAAATGCTTTACAAATGTTATCTCGTTTGATTCTTACAATGACCCCGTGAGGTAGATGCTCTTATTATCCAGTTAGGAAAACTGAGGTAGTAAAGTGACTTGCTCTGGGTCACACAGCTATTCAATGTCTGAGATACGAACTTCCCCACAATGACTGCTTTAAGGAGTTTAAATTCAATAACAATGGCAGAAGATGAAACATACGTGGGATCTGGGGTTGGGATGAATAGGGAGGATATATACCTAGTGATATGCTTTAGAAATATCTGGGAAGTAGTAAGTGGCCTGGTTTGGATAAGATTATGTAAAATTTCACCCATCAGAGTCCAGCCTCCAAGGATTTGAACCCCCTGATTTCCAGGTATGAAAACTCAGTCCACTGATGGAGATTAGCAGCATCTCTATTAATTATAGTATTAGAGAGTTAGCTGGGGACATTGAAGAATTATGTGTCTAAAACGTGACTATATTTTCACAATAGAGAAAATCTTTCAGGCCATTTCAAACCTCGGCTTACTACTTCCTTGGGCTACCTACACAAAAAGAATACTGGAAAAAAAAAGCTTCAAAGTTGTGTACCGCAGCACCAAAATTTCTCTCAGGCTCTTCAATATTTTGAAGTGTATTTGTAATAAGAAAGAACAGAGAATCACCATGATATTAGTGTGATTGAAATAACTTTAATTCAGTCTTAAATGGAAGATACTGGTTATGAACTGAGGTAACTAAATGGGTTCAATAATGGCCAAGTAACTTTTTAATCACTCTGAACTTCAGTTTTTTCATCTGTAAAATGAAGGGGGTGCAACCAATTAATATTTAAAGTTTCCTTCCAGCTCTAAGTCTATTATGCTATGATTTCTTTATCCAGGGATTTGGTAAAGGAGTCCAAAATTCTATATTCTCTCATTTTGAATCCCTTGAACCCTTGTCCTTTCCCAAGCACATCTTGCCAAACCTCAGCCTTGGATTACTCCCACCTTATTTACTCCACCATTGCTGGACAGAGCTATAAAAAAAATCTCAAAACCATGCTGCCTAGTCTCATTACAAATTTATGTTGCATAATCCTAACTGGGCCCTCAAAACAAGATAATCCTTTTTAAACTTGCTAATTGATTTGCTCTCTAACTCACCACTGCACCTATTCTAAATCTTTTCATCCTTCCTCAAGTCTCTTGTAGTACCTTTCTGTGTACTCTCTTAGCTGAAGACCTTGCTTCAAATAATAAGATTGCAGGGGGCAGCTGGGTAGCTCAGTGGATTGAGAGTCAGGCCTAGAGACAGGAGGTCCTAGGTTCAAATCTGGCCTCAGACACTTCCCAGCTGTGTAACCCTGGGCAAGTCACTTGACCCCCATTGCCCAACCTTACCACTCTTCCACCTAGGAGCCAATACACAGAAGTTAAGGGTTTAAAAAAATAAATAAATGAAATAAAATTTAATAAAAAAAATAAGATTGCCATTTGATGAGAATTCCTTCTTTCTTTGTCTTCATCTCATATCACTTAAATGCCTTCCTCTTCTTTGTCCCCTACCCTTGTCTCTCCTGAAGTCACAGACTCTTCTTCTTGGCACGGTAACCATTCTATGTACTCCCTAGAACCCATCCCATTTCATCTTCTTTAACATACTGCCCCTATTATCATCCTTATTCTCTTGATAATTTTTAGTTTCCACCTACCTTTGGTTCACTCTCTGCTATTAATACAGACCCATCTTTCTCTTGTAATTAAAAAAAAGAAAAACAAAACCTTACTTGGCCCATCTGTTCCTGCTACCTGTCATCCTTAAAATCTCCTCTCCTCAGCTCAATTCCATGAGAAAGCCATCTTTACCAGGTGCCTCCACTTCTATTTTCACTTGCTTCCAAATTCTGACTTAAGTCTTATCATTCAAGTAAAACAGCTTTCTCTAAAGTTATCAGTTATCAATTAATTTCCAAACCTAACAATCTTTTCTCAATCCCAATCATTCTTGTCCTTTCTGCAGTATTTGACACCATTAATCACCTCCTCCAAAATAATTTCTCCTTTTTGTGTTTTTGTGATCATGCTCTTCCCTGGTTTTCCTCCTCCCCACATGACCTTCTCAGTTTCCTTTGTTGGATCTAGGCCATATCTCCCAAGTTTCTGTCCTAACCTTCTTTTTGTTCCATCGATACTATCATACTAGTAAGCTTATTTGCTTGCATGGAGGCAACTGTCATCTCCATGCAGATACTTGGGCTGTTGAAAAAAAAGAGGGTTTGCAATGACCAGTGAGTTATCTTGACAAAACTCTATTAGTTCTTGCCCTACTTTGTTTTGTACTCCAAGGGCAAATTTGCCTGATATTCCAATTATTGTTTGCTTTCCAATCCCCTATGATGAATATAATGTCTTTTGGGGGCATATTTCTAGGAGATGTTGATGTGGGTGAAAGAGGAGAGTTGAAAAGCTGGCTTAAAGCTTAACATTAAAAAAATAAGCTCTCCTCTCTAAGACCCACCACTTCTTGGCAAATAGAGGGAGAAGAAATGGAAACATTGTCAGATTTTATATTTGGGGGCTCAAAGATTACTGTAGACAGTGACTATAGCTCTAAAACTAAAAGATGCTTGTTCCTTGAAAGGAAAGGTACGACAAACCTGGATAATATACTAAAAAACAGAGACATCACCTCGCTGACAAAGGTCCAGCTGTGGTTTTTCCAGTAGCAATATATGGCTTTGAGAGTTATACTATAAGCCACAGAATTGATGCTTTTGAATTGTGATTCTGAGACTTTTGAAAGTCCTTGGGACATTAAGGACATCAAGTCATTCAATACTTAAAGAAATGAATTCCGATATTAATTGGAGAATCAAATATTGAAGCTGAAGCTTAAATACTTTGGTCACATTATGAGAAGACAGGATTTATTGGAAAAGATTCTGATTTTGGGAAAGATGGAAGGCAAAAGAAGAGGACAGCAGAGGATGAGGTGGATAGATAGTGTCATGGAAACAATGAACATGAACTTGGGCAGACTTCAGGAGATAGTGGAGAACAGAAGGTCTTGGTGTGTCCATGGGATTATGAAGAAAAACATGACTAAACAACTGAACAAAAATGTAAATGATTACAAGATCTAGATATCCAGTGTTAGTCTCTCTCTCTCTCCTGTTCTACCTCACAAATGGCTTTGTGGACATCTGAAACTAAATATTCCTAAAACACAGTTTACTTATCTTTCTCTACAAAATTTTCCCTCTTTTGAACTTCTCTATCAAGCCTCCTAAACTTGGTCTCTTTCTTGAATCCTAACTTGCCTTCACCTTACTTACATCATATCTAATATGTTTCCAAGTCTTGTCATTTCTAAGTTTATAACATTTCTCCTTCATTTCCCCTTTCTATCAGTCACATATCTACCACCCTACTATTGGCCCTCATCATCTCTCAGTTTGAATTATTCCAATAGACCTTCTCCCTGCCTTTAGTCTCTCCCAAATCCAATCCACCCTCAACTCAGTTTTCAGAGTGATTTTCCTAAAACATAGATCTGACTGTCACACACCTCCCCCACAGTAAACTCTAGCAGCTCCTCATTATGTCCAAGATCAAATATAAAGTTCTTTCTTGGTCACTTAAAGCCTTTCACAATCTGACCCCCCTTAGACTCCCTACCACTTTGTTTCCCTCCATTGACACTGTCCTACTCACAGTGTCCTCAGTTTCCCTGGCTATCTCCTAGGCTAGGAAGGTTCTTCCTCTTCAACTCCATTTCCTGGCTTCCTTCAAAATTCATCTGAAATCCCACCTTTTACAGAGGACATTTCTTGGTCCTCCAACCATTCTCCCCAGGAGTTTTCTCTCTGAATTACCTGTTATAGATACCAGAGATATCAGATACTCTGGCCTTCCGGAGGGCCCCCAAGACTCCTGAGTGTAGCTTGAACCAGATTAGAATGTAGTTCCTTTCTGATTTTAATAGACTGATGTATTAATTAATATATATATATGCCTATATATATAAATATATATAAATATGTCTAATTTTCAATATGTAGTCAATATGCAGCCCTCAGGGACCATTATATATAGTTTAATAGATCATTTTTACTTGAGTTTGACAACACTGATCTACACTGTATATGTTTAGGATATACTGGTAGTACATGATGTGCTTTGCTATATGTTGTCTCCCTCTTCAGAATGTGACTTCCTTCTGGGTAGGGAACATGTTTGATTTTCTTTGTATCACTAATGTTTAGCACAATGCCTGGCACATGGTAAGCAATTAAAAAAACATTTGTTGACTGATGATGTTTCCCCAGGGAGGAAATGGAAAATATTGGGGATATTGTCCATATGTAGTTTACAACACTATAAAGGAATTGTGGCACAGGTGAGGAAATTGAGGCTCTGAGGTATTGGGATTTACTTGTGATTCTAATGTATATTAATGTATTCTAATGTATACTAATTCTAATGCTAACAAATGCCTGAGCATCCCAACTACCTCTTACTATATTCAAATCAAATTCATGTCTGTATAAACTCTACTCCAGGGTACTAAAATAATTTGTGAGTGTAATTGCTAAGCTACTTTCAATGATTTTGGACTGGAGGTAGGCAAATGTGGCCATCATTTTTAAAAAAGGGGAAGAAAATGAATTCTTTCAACCACAGGTTGATAAGCCTGATTCAAATTCTTAGAAACATTTTAGGATGAATTATTAAAAGGATGGTTCATGAGTATTTGGAAAAGGAAGTAGCTGTCACTATGGGCCACCAATAAGAAAAATAGTTATGTAAGGCTGATGTCATTTACTTGTTTCAACAGGATTATTAGAATGGGAATTAGGAGAATGCCATAGACTTACTATATCTGGATTCCAGAAAGGCATCAAAGCCTCCTGTGATATCTTGTGGACAGGATGGTAGGATGTGATCCTCTCATTCTTTTAATTAGCTATGTACATATAGAGGGATTAAAATTCATTGAATGACTAGATACAAAGAATTGCCTCATATGCTTTTATCTCTTTCTGTCTGCTAAATAAATTAAGCCTATTTCCCCATGTTCTTCTATCCATTAATGGTGATAGTACATCATAGCCCACTCTCCAGAGAAGTAGGTAAAAATATTTGGAGATGGGTGGCAAAAGAAAACATGGTAGGTGGATTTTAATTTAATAACTAATTGATCATTATTTTTTCTCATTTGCTTGTAACTTGTGATCAATCCCATGTCTATCTATTTCTGTTTGCTAAATAAATTAAAGATCATCCTCACAGAGACAATGAGTCTAATGACAAGGGACATATAGATAAATCTCTAATTTTTAACAGCAAAATGAATAAAAGCAGTTTTTCAATTAGACAGGTTTCTATCTATGCATCAGATTCTGTTGCTTATGTCTGAAAAGAGATCCTAGTAGTTAGGGATATATAAGGAGCTCTTTGGACACCAGTGGGGAAGTGACACAAAACAGGTAGATTGAATTAGATAATTGGATTTCATATTTATAGATTGGCTTTTGCTTGTGTCTGTCTGCATTATATCATGTTAGGAATGTGCTACCAATTGAAGACAGTTGAACAAATTGCATCACTTCACTAGAAAGAATAGGAAATGCATTCTAAATAAATGAAGATTTACTTGTAAGCCTCCAATGACAAGAGTCTTCATAGTCATGAATAGGTCAGGAAGACAGGCAGGTAATTACAGTAGTTAACCATAAAGGTCAGCCGTAAGACAAAGGAAAACAAAGGACTGTGGATCTTATTTCAGACAAGTATAGAGGGCAAGAAGAAGCTTTCAGTGCCCTACAGAGTATTTGCTATGCTTCTAGTTCTGCTGGTACCATATAACATTCATGTATGTGTACCACGTGAAACTATTCTTGGTTTTAGAGAAGAAAGAACTGGAGGCACTTGCCACTACTTTCTAGGTCATCCTGGAAAATGACATATTACTTGAAGGAACAGAGAAATCTCAGAGAAGAAGAAAAAAGAACATGAAAAGGTCAAGTGAAACTCCCACCTCTAGTAGAAGGTTGGAGCATTGAAGAAGGAAGGGGGGAAAAAGGACCACTAAATATTTGGAACTTAGTAGTCTAAATGAGGGCTTGTGTGTTGTTCTTTTTTCTTTAGAGGGGGTAGCTAGACCATTTCTGGAGGAAGCAATTTATTAAGTTCTAAGGAGTGGTGGTATGACTCTACAAATGCCATCAGGTGAGGAATAATCTAATAATAGAGGAAAAAAGATGAATCATGGTAGTTAGTGATTCCCACCCACCCCCCCATCCCAGAAAGGTTCTAAGGCAATTACTTTTCAGCATGATGTCTGTCATGGCATGTTTCCCCCATTTGATAGTTTTCTCAAGACTTATTAAACCTGATGACTACTACTCATTTTGAATGATTCTTGTGGGATCAAATGATACCACCAGAAGAAGCTTAGGAGATATTGCAAAGTCCTAGGCAAAAACTGAAAACTTTAAGGGCACAGACAATATTTTAATTACTCTTGCTGCTACTCTCCAAAGGTAGAGGATTCAGAAGAGAAAGTTGGATTTGGGAAAGGAACAGTTGACTAAAAAGATGGCATCTTGAGAATGTTGTTTATCCATTCATTTTTTCATTCCTGACTCTTTGCAATTCACTTTTGGGGGTTTTCTTGGCAAAGACATCAGATGGTTTGCCATTTCCTTCTCCAGCTCATTTTATAGATAAGAAAACTGAGGTAAGTAGGGTTAAGTGACTTCCCCAGGGTCACACAGCTAGTAAGTGTCTGAACTTAGATTTCAACTCAGGAAGACAAGTCTGACTCTTAAGTTCTGCATTCTATCCACTCTACCACTTAGCTGCCTATATGGCCATTTACACATCACTTCAAATATCTTAACTTCAGTATCCTTATCTATAAAATGGGTATAAAAATGGCACCTACTTCATGAAATTACTGGAGAAGGAAATGGTGAACCATTCCAATGACTTTGCCAAGAAAACAATAAATGGAGTCACGAAGACTTGGACATGAATTGAATGATTGAACAGCAACAAAAACAAGAACCTCATAAGATTGTTGTGAGCATCAAATAAGATCACATTTGCTTTGCAAACCTTCAAGTACTATACAAATACTTGTATTATTATTAGTAGTAATAATGGTAGTGATGATGGTACCTTTGAGAGTATGAGGTACAGTGCAGGAAAAAGAGTGGAACAATGATCTATGGCAGACAGTATCTGAGAAGAAAGCTAACAAGAAATCATATAAAACAGATATCACTATATAAATGTATCAGTTAGGAAAGACTAGAGATCCTAATGCAAAATAAGCAAATTTTACTTCATAGGTATTACTGAGACTTAGTGGGACAGAACTAAAGGCTGGGATAGAGATCTGAAAGTATTTTGTAGGTAAAATCTGACTGGCTAGTTCTATAGATCAAGAATGGAACAAGGTGAGACACTCCTAGACCATTCAGCTGAAAAAAAAAGAAATTTACCTAATGATAGCATAAAAAGGAATACAGCACTGGTTCAGATCAACTTGACTCTCTTCCCCTCCATACAGAAACAAGTCTGGTCACCATGGTACAATGGGTTAGATGAGCATGATAACACCCAGCAGTGGCACATGAGCCAAGTCTGAGGGGCATTGACTTGTTGTAGGCTGCCTATTTATGCCCTAGGAAAATGGGAAGTCTCCCTCTCCTTCTCCCTTGGGACCAATAAAACAGGATAGCTTCCCTCCTTTTAGAGAGAAGAGAAAAAAAATAACCCGTTAGCTGTGACTACTTGTCGAGAACCCTAGTGGATATTATTTTTCTCACAAAGGGCACACCGTATTCAAAATACAGAGAATTAAATATTCAACATTAAGACGATATATTCAAGTGAGAGAACCTGATAAACCACATCTATGTTGTCTGGGCAGAAGGAGGAATTAGATGAAGAATCTTACAAACTTGGTGCATGGCATTGATATTATTGTAATGAAAAATTTCAGCTATTTTAACTACTAGAACTTCTTTCCTAAAACCAGAACAATCTGTCAGACATTTATGAAGTACCTACTATATGCCAGACACTGTACTAATTCCTGGGGATACAAAGGAAAGCAAAAGACAGTCCCTGCTCTCAAAAAGCTCACAGTCTAATGGAGAGACAACAAGCACACATGTACGAATAAGATCCAGACAGGAGAAAATGAAGAAAATCAACAGAGGGATGGCCCTAATATTAAGGAGGATCAGAAAAGGCTTTATGTAGAAATGGAATTTTATCTGATATTTGAAGAAAACAAAGGCAACGAGAAGGTAGAAATGAAGAGGGAGAGGATTCCCGGCCAATGAAAATGTCCAATCTGTTGATGGAGTATCATATTATGAACAGCAAGAAGCCCAGTGTTATTGAATTACAGAATATGTGGAGAGGAATGAGGGAATAAGAATGCTAAAAAAGGTTGGAAGGAGTCAGGTAATGAAAAGATTTACGTGTCAAGTAGGGGATTTTATATTTACTCTGAAAATCGATAGGGAACTACTGGATTTTATTAGGATTTGACTTAGTAATAATTTAACCTTTTGAAACCTAGAGAAAGCAAGAGGATAAAAAAAGATCTTGACAAGATAAAATTATGGGTGTAAAGATTAAAATTAATATACAATATTCTAAGTATTATATTTAAGAAGATTTATTAATAATAATTAACATAAAAAGCAAGAGTAAAAGTTGCTAACCCAGCTGCTTGTGGAGAAGAGAGCGAGTGGGAGGAGCTACAGAACTTATAAACAATTATGTGAAGACGCAAATGTACACAAAGGGAAAAACATTCTGGGTAATGTCGTTTTAGGGGTTCAAGATTTTTTAACTATACATGGGCTGAATCAAATAAAATCTAATGGGGTTAAATATAAAATGCTAGACTTCCATTTTTAAAGAAAATTAATTTTACAAAGATAGTATGACAGGTGTATGGTCAGATAACTTTTATGTGAAAACTCCCAGATGTCAAAGACCATGTAGTCCAGTCAATATCTAAGAACCCCTCTTCCAACATCCCTAACAAGTATTCATCTAGACTCTGTTTGCAGACTTCTAGTGAGTGGGAGCTCAGCACTTGCCAAGGAATACCAGTCCTTGGGGTTAGCTCTAATTATTACCTTCATTAAGCCTACCTCTTCCTACCTGTTGCTCTTAGTTCTATCAGCAGGGAGTTGAATAGAGCAAATCCAATTTATCTTTCATGCAACAACATTATTAGAAAGAATCTATAATATCCCCCCTTTCTCCCAGGTTCTTTCTTCTCCGGGTTTTACATCCCAAATTCATTCAAACAATTCCTATATGACTAAACTTCAGTCTTCTCACTATTCTGGTTACCCATTGCTGAATTATACTCAAACTTCTCTGTACCATCCCTAAATTATTATACTTAGAAATGACCACAATATTCTAAATATGGTCTGATCACTGAAGAGCATACCAAGACTATTTCCTCCTTAGTTCCAGACAACATATTTCTCTATTTTAAATGTTGAAATATGTAGTTTAACAATTTATCTTATATTTATATTCAATAGCATGAACAACTGGAACATTATCATCTAAAATATTATCATTATCATTATCATCTAAAATAATAATTTAAATCTTCTGATACTGTAGATTTATAGTATGAAGGGACTCAAAGACCACGTACTCTAACCCAACCAATTTTATGGAAACTGAGTCCCTTGAAGTTGAAATGATGGTGAACTGATTAGTGTAGTTACTCTTTTCAACTATACAGCTAGTAACCCATACATGCCTTCTCTTCCTGTTTGACCCTTGTCCATATTTTCCAATAACTATTTCACTGTGGGTACCCCTATTATTTCAGGACTTTCCTAGAGACCTTTTAATATCCTGTAAGTTACCAGTGTATTATGTAGGTTGCCATCTCCTTTTTTATTCTTCTTTGCTACATGAGATAATATATTTCTTATTTTCATCACCTTAGTCACTGTACCTCTCTGCCTCTGAGTTTCCTCCTCTATGTAGCAAGGGAGTTAGAAAAGATGGTTTCTAACATCCCAGACTTTCAAGGTATGATGGTTTCTCTGTATATTCTTCAATTAGTCTATTAGATTTTTGGGCAGCTATCTCATCCAGACCTGTAAGGAGACTCAAAATGATGCTATAGAGAATTAGCTGAAAGAATTGGCAATGTTTAACTGGGAGAAGAAAAGACATACCTCACATATTTGAAAGGCTGCCATGTGGAAGAAGGATTAACCTTATTTTACTTGGCCCCAGAGGGCAGAACCAAGAGGAGTGGGTGGCAGTTAAATAGAGGCAAATTTCAGGTCTGTATAAGGAAAAACTTCCTAAACAATTAGAGCTGTCCAAAGAGGAATGGGCTGCCATGGTATGTAGTAAGTTTGTTGTCAGCGTAGGTCTGTCTCCTAATGTAGGCTGGATAATCACTTGTCAGGAATGTTGTAGAGGGAATTCCTAACCAGTTTCATGTCGAACTAGATAAATTTTGTGAGATTCCCTCATAGATTCTGTGAATCTGTGAGCCTATGACCCTTGGGGTCAATTGCATCTGGAATATTTTAAATCTTGGACCTAAAGAATGGTTTCTAATATGTATTGTCTAAGCGTGGATAAAGTACTTAAAATACATACACCTTACAAAATGACAGAGCTAGAAGGGGCTTTCTAGAGACACAATCCAGCCCCTTTATAGTATAGATGAATTACCTGAGGCCCAGAGAGGTTGAAGATTACTTACTGAAGGACACTCAGCCTGTCAGAGAGTGAGGTAGGACTGGAAGCCAGGTATAATGGTTTTTTGTCCTTCAGCATGCCACGGTCATTTGCTTTCTAAATTTGGTGTGCTTTGAAAGGAATTTCAAACTTCTCTTCCTTTCATATCCTTTTTTTCATGCACATCATTCTTGATGGTTATTGAGAAATATAGAAAGAACTTTCTGATGGCCCTTAGCGTACACAAGCAGGAGTTTCGGTATGTGGGAATTTGATGATGCAAGATTCCTTCCTGCTGGCCCTGCCATTGAGTCTGATTGACCTTGGGCAATTCACATAATCTTTCTGTATTTTCTTTTAAGTGATTACCAAGAAGTGGAGCATGAGCCAAATCTGAGGAGCATTGACTTCTTGTAGACTCACCACTTTAAGTCCAAGAAAAAATGGGAAGCCTCATCTTCAGCTCCCCAAGGACAAATCAAGTGTTCAGGGACAGCTTTCTCTATCTTTCAGGGGGAAGAGAAAACAAAACAAAACAAAACAAAAACATGTCAGGGACCCTAGTGGATATTGCTCTTATCACAAAGGATATACCTTGTTCAAATAAAGAGAATTAAATATTCAAAATTAAGGAGATACACTCATGTGAGGGAACTTGATAAGCTACATCTATGTCATCTGGGTAGAAGGAGGAATTAGATGAAAAGTGTGGGGAATATTACAAACCTGGTACATTATTATCCTGATATTATAGTAATGGGAAATGCCAGTTATCTTTATAGCTATTCCCCAATTGATGGACATCCTTTCAATTTCTAATTCTTTGCCACCACAAAAAAGTGCTATTATAATTTTTTTAAAATATGAAAATTTTCCCTTTTTCTTTGATCTCTTTGAGATAGAGACATACTAGTGGTATTGCTTGGTCAAAGAGTATGCACAGTTTTATAGCTGTTTGGGCAGAGTTCCAAATTTTTCTACATAATGGTTAGTTCAGATCTCTACCAAGACCTCCACCATATACCCTCCAACTCTTGTCGTTTTCATTTTCCATTATGTTAGTTGAACTAAAGGCTGTGAAATGACACCTTAGAGTTGCTTTAATATACATTTCTTTAATTATTAGTGATTTGGACCATTTTTTCTTATGACTATTGATTTTATTGTTACTGAGGAGTGTTTATGACCCCAGGGACTATAGCAATATATAGGGTTTTCTTGGCAAAGATACTGGAGTGGTTTGCCATTTTGTTCTCTAGTTAAGCCTTTTGCCAGGCAATGAGAGATTAAGTGACTTGTTCAGGATCAAACAGGAAATGCCTGAGACTGGATTTGAATCTAGGTCTTCTTGACCAGTGCTTTTTCAACCATTGAACCATGACTGCCTTATTAGCTTTGATTAATTCTTCTGAAAAATTCCTGTTCATATCCATTGACCATTTATGACTTGGGAAAGATTCTTATTTGTACAATTTGGCTCAGTTCCCTATGTATTTTTTTTTAACAAGACCTTTATCTGTAAAACTTGTAAATGCCACCCCACCCCTCACCAGTTTCCTGCTTTCATTCTAATTTTGGTTGCATTGGTTTTGTTTGTGCAAAAAACTTTTTTTAATTTTATGTACACAAAATGATACACTTTACTTCGTGTAAGCCTCTCTTAGCTCTTATTTGGTCATCAACTCTTCCCTTATACATAGATCTGATGGATGTTTTTTCCCATGCTCCCCTAATTTGCTTATGATATTGCACTTTATGTCTAAATGATATATGCATTTTGACCTTATTTTGTTATACAGTGTGAGATGTTGGCCTGTGGTTAATTCCTACCAGACTACTTTGCAGTTTTCCCAGCAGTTTCTATCCAGTAGGGAATTCTTACCCCAATAACTTTGCTCTTTGGGTTTATCAAATACCAGGTTGCTGGAGTACTTCTGTATACCTTATCTAGTCCATTGATCAACCACTCTATTTCCTATCCAGTACCAGATGGTTTTGATGATTATGTTTTGTAATATACTTTTAGATATGGCACTGCTAGATCACCTTTTCTTAATCATTGATTTCCTTGATATTCTTTTTTATTTTATTTATTTTTACATATTGTTCATTTTTGTAAGTGAGTAATTTTATAAACCCCAAAATTGCAAAACATAAACCCAAATAAACATCTGAAACATCATATGCTTTGATCTGCATTCTGACTCCAACAGTTCTTTCTCTTTCTAGTTATTCTTGACCTTTTTTGTCTTCCAAATAAATTTTAAAATTATTTTTTCTAACTATAAAATAATTCTTTAGTACTTTGGTGTAGCACTGAATAAGTAAATTAATATAGAGAGTATTGTAATTTTTATCACATTAACTCAGTCTACCCATGACAATTAATATTTTCCTAGTTGTTTAGATCTATCTTTATTCATGTGCACTATCATTTTCTGATGTCTCCATGCCTTCACACCTAATAAAAAATCTACCTCACAAAAAAGCACATAACCAAATAAAATAAATATATTAGCAGGTATGAAAATTTATGCCTCACTCTGAACCTATAATCTACCACCTATCTCTTGAGAGGCAAGAGATGTACTTTACTCCTAGTCTTTTCAAATTACAATTGGTCACTGAGCTGATCAGGGTTCTGAAATTTTTAAGCTTTATTTTCATTGAATATATCATGGTCATTTTATAAAAATTTCTTGTTTCTGCTCACTTCATTCTTCATTAGTTCACAAATATATTTTCAAGTTTCTTTGAATTCATAATATTCATTGTTTCTTAGGACTTTGTGACATTACATTAATGTTGTACAATTCATTTACCTTCCAGTCGATGGACACCTACTTCCCTTCTGTTTCTTTGCTATTAGAAAAACTGCTGTTACAAATATTTATGTATATATGGAAATTTTCCCTCTGTCTTTGACCTTCTTTCAGTATATGCCTGTTCATAGTATCACATGATAAAGGATGTGTAATCTTCAGTGACTTTGCTTATTCAAGAATGATTCTGACTTTTTTTACTTATTCAAGAATGAGTTTGTTCTTATGTGTTTCAACACCCATGTTCTTTGATACTTTTTAATAGTTACTGAAAACACCAAATAAACCCTTGTGCTTTGGCACACATGAGCAAGTGGAGATCAGCACATGAGTATCTGGTGACTTAGGACGAGGCGGTCCTTCCTCCTGGCATTTCCACTGAATTTGGGTATGTCCCTGGCCAATTCATTTAATCATATCTTAATCCTTATTTCATTTTCCATTTTTGTATAATCCTGTCTACTTCTCTTTCCTATTTTTCTGAACCCCTTTAAAAGCAAGTTTGCTAAAATGTTAAGTGTTCTGGGCATCTTAAGTAATGAGAAGGCTTCTGTGATGTGATGGAAGAACATGAGATTGAAACCAAAGGATTGAATTTTGAATTTCAGCTCTGCGATTACTGATCTTGTTCTTGGAGGAGTGAGGGGAAATTAGAACTCAAGTCCCTTGCCTTTTAGACTGGTCATAGAAAAGTCTTTGGGTTTCAGATTTCCTTATTTGTAAAATGACGAGATTGAGCTAGATGACCTCTGAGACTCTTTCCAACTCTGGAGTTTATGATCCTGAGGGATTAGAGAGCTTTGTGCTATTCTAGGATCCTGGGCTAGGTCGAGGGTCTGATTAGGACAGTGACAGCTGTGGACAGAGTCCTGTAGGATGAATGTATTTGTTGCCCTGGACAACTTCATATGATGGAAAGAACACTTAAACCAGCAAGACATCTTGCCAGATGTGGCTTTGCCTCCAATTCCCTCTGAATCCCTAGCAAATGTCCTCAATTCTTTAAGGTCCTTTTTCCTTATCTGTGAATTTAAAGTTAGATGACACTATAAGTTCCTTTCCTAGAATTACATTTAAGTGAGTAAATTGTTATTATTCCCAATTTTACAGTTGAAGTTAGGTGAGGGCCAAAGAGATTGACTCGTCTGAGGCTACTCATTTAATTAGTGGTTAGTGGAAATTTGCCTTCTAGTTAGATGATGTATGTAAAGCTCTTTGAAAATTCTTAAATCTATATACAAAAATTTATCATCATCATCATCATCATCATCATCATCATCATTAATATTGTTTTTTTATCCAGTATTCCTAGTACCACTATAGGTTTTATAGCTTTCCATTTTCAATGTCTCAGACCTTCTCAGTGTTTTGCAGTAGCTCTTTCCCTCCTTGTAAAAACTTATTTAGATTTGTGTCTTCTAAAAAAAACAACAACCTAGTAGCCGTCCCTCACTTCTAGATACCTCCTGCTATTCCATCAAGGACAGGAAAGTCATCATATTAGAACAAGGAGGAGGAGGAGGAGGTAGGTGGGGCAGGAGATCTAACCAAAATAAAATTGAAACGTGAGAGGGGCCACATTCTCAGGATGTAACCATGTGTGAGATATTTTTTTTCTCCATTATTTCAAGAAATGTCTGACCTCTGACCCATTACAGGGATTGTCTCTGGTGGCCTAATATCATGACTGATTCTTTTGCAGGCGAATGTCAGGCTCCTTCAGGTATGTAGACCTGGGCAATGAGATCACATTTCATCCTCCTCTTCCAACTCCCCAACTTACATAAAGCCCCTACTGTTGTACACCAGAGCCATTCATGGGCATCCTCTTTTTCTCTCACAGGGGTCTCCTCTGACTGCTCCTTCTCCTACTTCCCAGCTTTGTCCACAGCTGTAAAAAGAAGCCCCTTGAGACTTCTGAAGGCCCATCAGGGCAGCAGAGAACAGCCTATAAAGTCTGATCTTGGACCCTGAGGGTCTGCAGATTAACTCAGGAGAAAGACCTCAGCAGGAGGGCATTCCAGGGCCTGAGTTTCAATCAGTCACGCATCGATGCTTAGTACATTAAGGGGCTAAGAGACAGGTGCTTTCAGTCCCAAGTTATCTTAGTTATTGAAAGTCCAAGTCCAAGGGAATTTCTGTGTCACACTATCAGCGTGCTACTAAAATTGAACTGGGCTTAAAAAAAATCGTCTGGAGTAATCTGGGGATGAAAACCAGACAGGAGTGTGGGACTCCTGAATCTGAGATGGTTGTCTTTCTAAAAGATGCCATGTTAAAAAGCCCTTCACTAACAACAGTTAGTGTTTGGGCAAGAGTAGGGATTCAGAACCTTTTTTTGGGAGTGGGGGGGAGAGAGGGTGTCAAGAATCCTTTGGAAATCTTCCAGAATCATGCTTTCATAAAATAAAATGCAAGTAATTTAAAAATAAAATAATAAAATTTAAAAATTTAAATAAAATAAAATAAAAAAGAAATACAGGAATTTCTTCCCTATCATCCCCAAAATATGGAAAGTCCACTTGAAAAATGTTGTACCTGAGAAGTCTACATTTATTCTTTTTCTTTTATGGGGTGTTTACAGTACATTATTACAAAATATGGGTTAAGTATCATAGCCTATATGTAGGCCAATTTTAAGTAAAAATACTGTATGGAAAAGAAATAAATATGAAAAAATGTAAAAATGAAAGAAATTTGAGAATAATACTGAACTTACCATACAGATAATATTATATGTAACAGTACATACATTTATGCATTTATAAGTTACTAAACTTTAAAAAAATATCTCAACCTTTCGGGCCTTTGTGTGCCATCTTCTGACTTTTATATTCTTTGTGCAAACTTTTTACTTATTTTAACCTTAAAAAAATCACGTATTCTTATGATACTAAATGATAGAATATGTTGATATTAAATAATACCATACATATATTTTATGTAGTTCTGAATTTCTAAACTTTTTCATTGTTGTCTGCTGGTCTTTGTATGTTGTCGTCTATGGCTTCGACAAAAATCCCCCAAATTTCCATTTAATTTGTTATGTTGATCTGCAGTCTATTAAAGCCATAATGGGGAAAGTCATGATGTGGAAGGAATTATTGAAGGAAGTATATTGAAGCAGTTATCAAAATACTTTTAAAAATTATTGATCCCAGGTTAAGAATTCGTGGTATAGAGAAATCAGCCCTATTTTTTTCTCTCACTTTTTCCTCTCCACCCAACTTGTCACTCAAGGTTGTTGGGGAGTCTAAACATTTTTGGAGCTGCTGCACTGATGTTTGTGGATGGTCACACACTATTCTGGTTGTGAGAGCCACATTCCTGCAAATGACTTTAGTTTTGAGATTTTTCACTCCTTTTCTCATTCCCACTTTTCTCCCATGTAGCCTTGAGATAATTGGAGGATGTTCTGGTGTGTTGCCAAACAGAGTTTCTCCCAGTCCAGAAGAAGGCAGTGTTCTTGCATGTGCTTATCATGATGATGGACTAATGTAGAACACCAGGAATGAATTTATTGATGAAAGTGGCAGGCCCAGTCCTGGAAAAAAAAGGGAAACTGAAATTTATCTTGACTTTATGAGTGTATGTCTGTAAATTCAATATTTGAGAAATTATTTTCCTTCAACTTTCTTGTCTACAGATAGTATAAAGTGTCACTAAGTGACTAAAACTATAGCCATGACAAAGTTTGAATAGCCTTACTTTAGCTATTGACATGGTTAACTGAAAGATAACAGCATGTTTTTATATCCATTCTCCTTTTAAAAATAAAAAATATAATTAGTTATTAAAATGGCAGAAGATAATCAGCATGGCATTTTTAAATGATACCTATATGGAACAAGATTGAAGGAAATTAACACAATTATAATTCCATACTTTCCTCACTGATTCTTTAATATTTCCATTTACTAGTCCATCTCCTGTTTTCTCTATATAACTTCTAAGTTATCAGATTTTGGGTTTTTTCTCTCAGCTATTTTATTTGGTATATAACTTCTAATATTTACAGAGAGCCCTCTAGTTTCACTTGGAGTTGAGATCTCACTTTGGATTATCTCTCCTAATTATTGTCTCCCTTGCTCACCTACCTGAAGAAGAACTGCTAGGAAGAAAAAGAGAAAACATCTCCGTCAGCATACCTCTCTAAATATTACTTATTTTTCTCTTCTGCAGCAAAAGCAGAGATTACTTTTAGGTTCCCCAATTACAGAAGAGATAGAGTCAACATATACTAGTAAATGCTATAATTATGGACAATACATGAGGAAAATACCCCCTAGGAAAAGAAGGCCTCTTTCAAATTGTGATCTGAAAGGGTAAATCATAGTCTATTCCTGAGTTAAGTTAAAGGTGTACCAGATACCCAAACCAGAAGACAGAGGTAGAGGTGAAAAACAATTTGTTGCAGTATTTATGAACCTGCCCAGATCAGCAGAGTAGATGTCAGGGGTAAAAATAGTTTCCTTATCCTTAGAAATGAGGGAATTGGACTAGATAACTTCTCAATTTTCTTCTGGCTCCCCCCCGCAAAAAAAATTCCTAAGATATCAATAATTATGGGAATTTTCATGATTCATACTATTTATAATGTTTGATTTTTCTCACTGTTGAATGAATATTACCTCTATTCAGCTTTTAGTTTAGTCTCCCCTTTAAAGAAACTGTGAAGAATGGAATGTTTTTTCACACTCTGGAGTATCAAGGATAATGATATATTCCTAAAACAACAAAAAATCAAATCTGGACTTAAAAAAGGAAGAAAAAGGATATGAAGAGGCAGAGGGAAAATATAACCTATCAGAAAGTTGGAGAAAGGAAGAATGCTGTAGAGCAGTGGTTCCCAAACTTTTTTGGCCTACCGCCCCCTTTCCAGAAAAAATATTACTTAGCACCCCCTGTCACATACTATCACTGCCCCCTTGCAGTTATTCACCGCCCCCAAATGCACCTGTGGCCATCACTGCCTCTCCTAGATCGCTGCAGCATCCACCAGGGGGTGGTGGTGCCCACTTTGGGAATCACTGCTTTAAAGGAAGAAGAGGAAGGACTTCCATATACAACAGAAAGTTCTTGAAAAGGAGTAAGCTGGATATTGTGAGAAGCAGGCAGTTGGGTGGGTGGGACTGAGGTTCTAGATTCAAATTTGACCTTAGACACTTGCTAATTGTGTGACTCTGGTCAAGTCACTTAATCCCATTGCCTACATCTTACCATTCTTCTGCCTTAAAATCAATACACTGTATTGATTGTAAGATGGAAGGTAAGGTTTAAAAAAAAAAAGAATGTATTTGTTTCAAAATTACAAAGAACAAACATGATCCCACTAAAAGAGATATGAGATTACTATCCCATCTCACTCTTTTGTAGATGTATGTTTGTGGCCCTTGGTAAATATTTTCATACTTCCTCAATATTCATCAGTTTGGCTGGTATTTTTTTGTCTTTTTTAAAAAGATCTAGTAGCCATGGGTAACTTAAAATATCCAGCCATCTGCTGAAGCTCTCTGCTAAAAGTGGAGGAACTAGTAATTTATTAACTTGCCTTTTGCAGAGCAGGTTGGGACTGGTCCTGTTATTTCTTTGGTACATGGAACTTGAAGTGAAAAAGTTCATTCTACCAAATGCAGGGCAGCATCTGCTTCAACTTAGGGAATTTCTTGGAGCACTGAGAGATTTAGTGACCTGCCCAAGATTCTATAGCCAGGATAAGACAAGGGGACCTGAAGCCCAGCCTTTTAAAATCTGACTCTCCATTCAATAGGGTCTGATTTACTCTTATGATAATTTAATTCTTCAAAAGGTGAAGAAGAGTGGGACTGCTGGGTGGCTCAGTGGATTGAGAGTCAGGCCTAGAGATGGGACATCCTGAATTCAAATCTCATCTCAGACATGTCCTAGCTATGTGATATAAGTCATTTTCCCCTCATTGCCTACCCCTTACCACTTTTCTGCTTTGGAATCAATACTTAGTACTGATTCTAAGACAGAAAGTAAGGGTTTTTAAAAAAGATGGAAAAAAAACAAAGAAATTCTATTCTGTATCTGATTTTCACTAGTGGAAAGTTGATTGATGAGAGAAAAATATGGGAACCTCATTGGGTCATGGGGTAAGGAAAGTGATCACCTTTTTGAGTTGGTGATAGAAGAAGAGAAAATTTGGGCAAAATCGGACATGCATCCTAGAATTTGGGAAGATAGATGTTAAAGAGAGCAAATCAGAGTAGATTCAAGGCTGAGGAATTGTAGAACTTTGATTCTATTGAGAAAGTGTGGGAAAGAAGAGAAAAGTCTTAATAAAATTCTGAAATCCACAGAGGGAAGGGATTCTGATGGGGAGGGGAGCGGAAGTTCTCTGAAGAGCCTGATAGGGCTACACAGGGAACTCATCAACCAATTTAGATTTCAAAAGATTAGGTACAAAGCTTAAAAGCAAAGATCCTTAGCAGAGAATAAATAACAAATTATGGCACAGCACTGAAAGAATAGGATACTCAAATTCAGAATAAGCTGAAACTAGTGAGGAAACTTAAGAACAACAACAAAAGTGAGGATTTTTTTGTTTTGTTTTATTTTTGCTCTACTGAAGAATGAGGAGGCTTAGAGAAGTTATATGACTATTGCTGAGGTTGAATGGGATGATGATAATTGATAAAAGAGACAGTGCTGCTATTCAATTCTTAAAAACAACAACAACAACAGCAACAACATAGTGTGTAGGTTCCAAGACAGAAGAGCAGTTAGGAGGAGACAATGGGGGTAAAATGACTTGCCCAGAGTCACACAGCTAAGAAGTATCTGAACCAAAATTTGAACCCAGAAACTCCTGTTTCTAGGCCAGGCTCTCAATCCACTGAGTCATCTAGTTGCTCCACTCCCCAACTGCTCTCTTTCTTCTGCTAAGGAAATGATATTTGGACTGAAAGAGATAGAATATGAATGGAGTTAATTGAGAGCACCCAGCCATCCTTGATTGAGTTTAAGTCCCTGGCCCCCAGATGAATTTTATAATGAGGTAATCAAATAACTAGTTGCTATGATTGCCAAGCCAAGTTAAATGATATCTAAAAAGTCAGGAATAAACAGCCCAGAGTAAGGTGAAGGTCCTGTTTTGTTTTGTTTTTTTGTTCCATTTTGTTTCTTTTTTGTTTGGGAGGGAAGGTGGGGGTAAAGTATAGGGTCTATAACCTATAAATCATTGCATTTGGATTTGAATTCTGTCAGCATTCAATAATAGTAATAGCAGGAATAATAGTGATTACTAAACATCTAGAAAAGGAAATAATGATAAAGAACCAGCATTGCATCAAGAACAGATCATTCCAGACTAATTTTACTTCCTTTTCTGACAGGATTACTAGATTATATTTTTGTTGTTCAGTTGTTTCCAACTCTTTGTGACCCTATTTGGGGTTTTCTTGGCAAAGACACTGGATTGGTGCCATTTCCTCCTACAGCTCATTTTACAGATGAGAAAACAGAAGCAAACAGGCTTTAGTGACTTGCTCAGTGTCACACAGCTTAGTGAGAATCTGAGACTAGATTTGAACTCAGGAGGGTGAGTCTTCTTCACTTTGGGCCCTGTACTCTATCTCCTAGATCACCTAGCTGCATATTAGATTATATACTGGATAGATTACTAAATTGTATTCTAATATGCTAGAGGAATGATGTATACTAGTATGTTCTGGGAATTCAGTTCATCTAGACTTTAGCATAGAAAGTATCTTATGCAATTCTTTTTTTTTTTTTTATCATGTGCTAATGTGAAAAAAGAGAGAGGTGGGCCAGACCATTGTCCACTTAAATCATTTCTGCACTGGTTGAGTGGCTGCACCCAAAGAGTAGTCAAAGGGGTCTCCAGAGGAATAATCCAGGGATCTGCGCTTGATGCTGTGCTGTTTAAAGTGTTTATAAATGACATGGACAAAGATTAGATGACCACTAGGACGAGAATATAAGGAGGCTCAGTTAGATAAATGACAAAGAATCTTAGCTACTTGGGGATTTTAGGTATAGACAATCTCACCCTCCTTTCACAAAAGGCAAACAGTCTAGGTCTGCTTAAATTCAAGAAAGAGCAATAAGAACATTTCTACTTGGCACTATCAATCGATTGATTCCAGATTTCTAACATTAAACTTAATCTCTGTATTTATACAAGATTCAATAACGTAGAACATATCAGAATATCCAACCTTATACAGAATTCAAGTATACAAAAAGTGTTAGTACTTAAAATAGTCAAGCAATCGATAGATGAAAACTTTGTAAAATTGCTCTAATGAAAATGACTTTCGAGGGAACATGCACTGGGGAAAAAATGATCGTAAATTTACAGCTTTTTTTTTGGCCAATTTTCTCATGGATCTCATAGTCTGTGGTATCTAGAGCCAAAAGTCCTTCTCTCTCTCGGGTTCCCTGGAAAAATGTCTAATTTTATCCCAGACCAAGCCCCAAGGGTATGACACAGACTACCAAGACTCCCATTTCCTGTAAAGTGAGGTAGGTTAGATTTTACCTTTCTCTCAGGGTGCTCAGGTACCTTTAAGAGGATTGAGGGAGAGATATTTAGGCTCTTTGCAAATAGATACAGTCCCTACCAATGATGCCTTAATGGTATTTTTATATTTATATTTATATTTGTATTTATATTTATATACAGGTAGATAGCCTTATATCAGTTCTATTTAATTACCAACAGAGTAACTTTTATAAGGAAATATTTACTCAAAGATATAATCTCAAATATATTATTCCCAACACATGGGAGGTAGAATTCCCTTCCCTTTTTGTACCACCTCAGTCTCTGGGGAGGGGAAGAAGATTAAATTAATAGGTTCCCCCAAAACACAGTCCCATTTCCAAGGGTAAAGCTCCCCTTGGGCAAAAGTCTCAGGCACTCTGGTTTCTCATGACTTCCCTGCTAGGCTGGCTGAATGAAGATCCTGGTTGCAATTCTGTATGGTTTGAATGTTTTGGGTCTCTTGTGGATGACCTCTAGCACCTGAAATTGCGAAAGACAAACAGCACAGAAGAAAAGCAAATGAAGGTTGGTCCATTAGAGCTCTAAGAGAGAGCACCTGAGAAGGAAGTTTTCCCCCTCTCCCTGGTTCAGTTCATGGCACCCATGCTGTAAGTGAATGCTGGGCAGGAAGGAGCATATAGGAAGAAGGAGTGACTCAAAAAAAAGAAAAAGAGCAGAAAAGCATGAGATGTACCCTTTATAACTATAATTAGGGAGAAAATTCATAAATAACCAAGAGATAGAGCAGACCAAAAAAGACAAAATGCATAATTTTGATTGGATAAAATCTGAAAGGTCATATATTTAAAAATCAGCATGATGAGAATTAAAGGAAAAACTCATTGGGAATAAAATCTTCATATCAAATATAATATCAAATAAAGGTGTGATCAACAAGATATATAGGGCATTGATTGATACAAATGTAGAAGACCAGGAAAGGAGTGCTGGTTTCTTAGTATGGCAACCACAGAGCACTGTCCAGATCCTGGTTGGATCTCTTGGTGTAACGGCAGCAATCTGGAATGCTCCTATCTATCTTGGTACCACAATCTGCCAGTAATGTACTGTGGACCCAATTGTCATTTTTGTCTCTTTCATAGCACCTCTCTTGTGAGAGTCTCTTGTATTTAAAAGCTCTCAATATTGGAAATGAATCTTCCCAATCAGAATCCATTGGGTGTCATTGCCACATCTATGCCAGGACTTCAAGGAAGTGTAGTTCAAAGATAATTTGTCCCAATAAGCAAAGCATTGTGGGACTCTGGGATTTATATGTAGGTAGATAGCCTTAAACTTATGGAAAGTTGACATTGTGTAACTAATAGATCCCTCTTATAGCATATAGACACTGCAATTAAACCAGCAATATTAAATACTTCCTTGTGTATAAGGCATTATTGTAGGGACTGGAAAATCGTAGATTTCCACAGACAAAAGCCAAATGATTTTTCGTAGCATCTTATAAAGAAAGAATCTTTGATGTCCTCTAGTCCAATTCTATCATTTTACAGATGAAGAGACTGAGGCCCAGGTAGGTTTGATGACTTGCCTAAGGTCACACAGAGTTGAGATTCAAATCTTGCCTCAGATGCCAGCTGTATGATCCTGGGCAAGTCACTTTACCCTGTTTGCTTCAGTTTCCTCATCTATGAAATGAGCTGGGAAAGGAAATGGCAAACTACTCTAGTACCTCTGCCAAGAAGACCCCAGATGAGGTCACAATGAGTTGAACATGACAAAAAATGGCTAAACATCAACCACAATTACCTCTGATTCTAAATCTAACTTTATTTCCTCTAGCACACCACACTGTCTTACCTATTTTTACAAAACTTACATTTACCATTCAATTGATTTGAATGGCCCCAAATATTTCTCTTCACCTGGGCATAACCATCTGAGTCTTCCCTTCTGATGAAGGATTCTTAGCTTCTCAGAAGATGATTTAAATAAAACACACACGCAGGTAAAAATTTAGGAGTCACCAGTCTGGATAAGGGTTTTTTTTTCCTGTGTATGTCCCATAGCACAGACACAATGATAACATCAATCCTCTTTTTGATCTTTCCAAACCCCTACCAAAATCTTCTATCCCCAGGATCATCCTTGACATTCATGCTGGCAACTGAGAAATTTCAAGTTTCTACACTATCTTCATATCCAAGACGGAGAGAACCATGTATTGTATAGCAAAAGGAAGCTTGCCTGGGACTGCCCATTTGCTATGGATTGAGAGGAATACACTGATCTTATTTACACAGCTAAACCATGTATCTCCTTCACTTGTAGATATGAATCTCTTTTGGAATCCCATTAAAGTGATGAGACAAATAGTTTAGCTATACTTACAAGAGGATTAGTCACTTACATAAATAAGGATAAGAACTTCTTGAGGAAACTAGTTCAGTGAGATTATCAAACACTGATAATACTTTTAAGTAAAAGCCTGATGTCCAATTAAGAGATGATTAAGATTTTTTTAGTCCAGCAAAATGATGCATTTGGGTACATTGCATTGGGTAGTGTGATACATGATATATCTAATTTTTTTCTATTCTTTGAGACATTTATAGAAACTTATACTACTCCATTACACAAACAACACACATAAATATTAGCTTGAAAACCAATGAACTAACTAACCCAATCACACAATTTATCATTGGGGGCGGGGGGATTAGCTTACAAATGAACCCTAAGCGCACCAGAATTTTCCATGGCCTGTTATACTAATAACTGTTATTTTTAATGTGTGTGTGTGTGTGTGTGTGTGTTTTGTGCTTTCTAGGTGAAACTGGCAACTAATGACTAAATAAAGCCTTTTCTTCCATGTACACATTTTTCTGTTATTGGGTGGTTGGTTATATGGCCAGAGAGAAAATGACCATGCACCTCAAAATAATCTTGGCTAATATGTTATTTGGCCTTTTCCTAGCAAGCTCCACTGGTCCACATTCCTCTGGCCACTCCAAGAATGAACAGCTTCCCTCAAAGGCTATTTCCCTCAAAGTAAATGGAAAATAAAGGGGGAATTAATTCCTTCCTTTTGCTGAGATCCATACCAAAACCTAGTGGAAATGGAAACTCCTGCTATCACCCTAATCCAGGCTCTCAACACCTCAAGTAAGGATGACTATAATGGCCTCCCTGCCTGATAAACTCTGGCTTTCCTCTCTGATACCTGCTATACATGCTGACAGATTAGTCTGCTGGAAATACTTCTTTCACTTAGGACATTGATTCTCCAAGAGCTCACTCATTATTTATTGGATCAAATCCAAATTCTTCTCCTTTCCACTCAAAGCCCTTTACTACCTCATCTACCCAACCTTACAACATCCCATTCTCTAATGCCTATCTTCTTTTCCAATTAAACTGGTGCTTCCTTGACCCCATCAACCACTTCTCTTTGTTGTTTCTCTATCTAGGAATTTGCCTTTTCTCTCTATCCTCCTCTTCCCCTTGCACCTCTCCACATCTTTCCTAGTCTTTAAGGGCCTTCTCAAGCTCCATTTTCTCCATGAAGTCTTCCTTGAATGGCTCTCTTTTTCCTATTGGTGATAGTTAGAATGTATCTCAGTGGGTTATTTGTCATCAATTCCTGCCACAAGGGAACATTCTCCCTTCTTTTGAGGAACAATAATTCAATGTATACAGTGTGTTAGGATTTGCAGAACACTTGTCAAAATGTGATCGTGTATGTAAAATAATTTTTTGAACACTAAGACTGCTTATTATATATAAGTTGCTATTGTTCCTCATAACCACTTTGTGATTAGATAGATAGATACCTGTGAGATAGATAGTGTGTATTATGATCATTTTATAAATGAAGACAAAACCATGGCTCTGAGATGATAAGTGATTTGCCTGGATTTTGACAGCTAGCATGTATAGGGACCAGGATTCAAACCCAACTCTTCTGACTTAATCTAATAATCTTTCCCCTAAGCCTGCTTGCCTCATTAAACTCTTCTTTATTGCCCAAGTCAACCAATCCATTGGTAAACCAATCCATTCCCTGTAAGTTTTAGTGTATTGTCTAAATGACAAGAGAGCCATGCCTGAGAAACTGCCCAGCTAGCCTTGGGGTGAGTGGAGTTTGATGAGTGACACCCACAAGTCTGATAATTTGCGGAGACTACAGCTGAAATAGCTACATCCCCAACTTCTTTGATTGCCCTCTTACGTAAGGAGATAATTAATATCTGCTAGCCAGACCTGAAACCGCAAATTCCATTGATAAACCTTGGATTGCCCAACTATCTTAGGGGGATTAGTGCCAAATGACTTTTTATTTCCTCAGAAGAACTGGCTCAGCTCCTTGCTGTAGACAAGATGTCAGAGTAGATGAACATTTGACATTGAGTTGAAGAGCCTAAACCAATTTGCTTCCCCCTCCCTTTTTTTGGTGGGGGGGGGGGAGAGGAGGGAAAGGAGGGAGAGGGTTCTTGTATTACAGAATTAGTGACATCTTTCCCAATAGAGAAAAGTGAGCACCTGTGTTGGCAGCTGTGAATAATCAGTTTTTCCTAGCCTTTTTTTGTTCCATTCCTGGAAGGAGGTAGGTTCTTTTTAAAGGAAGGGGGCAAAATGGGAATAATTCTTGCTGGGCTTTGAAAATATATAGGCAACAAGTCCCTGGAATCTTTGCAAAGCCAAAGAGCTCCAGGGGAATGGTAATACAGGGTAGTATCCTTTATCCCTTCTCTCCTACCTTTCTCTCCAAAGTGTTTACAGATAGTGATACCTTAGCTTAGTAGATAGAGCTCCTGATTTGGTGTCAAGAAGATGGGAGATCAAGTCACTGATTCAGATCCTTACTAGTTATGTGGACTCCGAGGAAATAGCTTGATTTCTCTCAACCTCAATTTTCTTTGCAAAATGGGGATAATAAAACATTTAGCTCACACTTATTGTGAGGACATATATATGTATATACATTTATATTTACATGAAAGCACTTCACAAACCTTAAAGCACAATATAAATACTGGATAGTATTATTGTCACACCCTGAGAAGTGAATAAAAGGCAAGTAGTGTGCATTCAAAGAGCAGCCATTGAAATAGTAAGCGTTCTTTAGAAAGTCTAGCTCTCCTCTGCTATTTCTAGAACTTATAGAGCTTTGTCTCATTTGGGGAAGTAGTACATACCTATTGCCCCTTATTTGCTCATAACCAGAAGGGTACTTAATACTAAGGAAGAAGGCTTGTGAGCTGAAAACAATAGTCATAAAATATCCTGGTTGTTTTGTTGTATGGATTCTCTAGCTTGTTCTGGATCCTGAAATGATATTTCCAGTTTCCTTTCCAATGGTCAGTGAGGGTGATTCTGTGCTTTTAGCCCTTTTAAAAGCCTTTTTTAGTCCAGGTAAGGAGCAATAGCTAACCACTGGCTAGAAAAGTCATAAACAACTTCTCAGAGGAGAATCCAGATTACAAAGGCAACCTAGAGGACAGCACTGTGGTGCAGATTGAAAGTACACTGGATTTGGAATCAAACTATCAAGGTTCTACTCTTAGTTCTGCCCCCTAATTCTTGGGTGACCTTAGGCAAATTACTCCATTTCTCTGGACTTTTCTCATTTCTCAACTTAGTGGTTGGACTAGATTACCTCTAAGATTTTTTTTTTTTTTACTATTTCTGAATCTATGATCCCATTATCTTAAGACTAGAGTAAAAATTTAAAGGTCTTCCAAGCCAGGAAGAGGTGGTATACAGGCTAGAAGTTGTCCTCTTAGACTTAGAAGGAAGACACAAAAGGAAGTATGTTCAATATACAAGGGTGTCTCCAAAGTCTTAGTGCAGTTTTAAATATTGAAGTTTTGCACTGTACCAAGACTTTGGAGACACCTCATATATTAGGCTAGGAGTTCAATTAGGTCAGGAATGGGGTCCAATTGTACAAATATAAATCAATAATGCTACACTCTACAGACTATTTCTCCTCCTTCTCTGTGCCCAGGATTAAGTCCCAACCAATGCTTTTATAGATTCTATTCCAGACTAACCTAGACTTCTGAATGCCAACTCTGTCTTAGAATCAACACAGTGTATTCAAAGCAGAAGAGTGGTAAGAGTTATATGATATGTAGCTTATATATATATATATCAACATATCTATATATCTATATATCTATATATATTAATAGAGGTTAAGTAACTTGCCCAGGATCACAGAGGTAGGAAGTATCTGAGGACAGATTTGAATCCAGGATCTCCCATCTTAGCCTGGCTCTTACTCTGCTGAACTACCTAGCTGCCCCCTAACCTACAGAATATAACTAATTTTCATGGATAATGAAAAATAATTAGTATATCCTAGACAGCACTTTCAGATGGATGACAGTGATTAGAAATTATGTCATACTTTAAAGAAAGACCCCATGTACTCTGTCCCTAGTAAATACCAGTAAAGGTCCAGAGCAGACCAAACTCACTATCCCATCATTTGTACTCTAAGCCCTAGAATTTTAGACTTGGTCATTACTTGTGTAAATACTGATTTTAGATATCAACATCACACTTTTCCCTAGGACTTCTTGCAGTTGGACCTTGTAAGGATGGGATTTGTGCAAGGAGGATGGGACAAAATGAGCCAGAAGAAGGCAGTTGGTGACAGTTGGTGACAGTTGAGACCTGAGAGAATTCTGGGAGATTCTCGGGAGAAGAGAGGTCTTCGGGCGGAAGACTGTGAGGAGAGAGTAGGAGGACATCTCAGCTTGGATCCAGTCCTGAGGACTTCCTGAGGATCTTTCTTTGGAAATGGAAACCCTGATTTCTTGATCAAAGCCATTCCATTGCACCTCACCCATCAAGACTTCAACCATCGAGTTAGATAAGAAAAAGAAGGAGAAGGACTGAAGGGAGGAGCTTAGGTGTAGGAACCAGTGGTTTCTTCTGTTTCTCTATTTCTGTCCTTTCCTATAATGGTAAGGTTTGACTGAAAAAGGGTCTCTCTGCAAGGTTGGAATGGGTGAAGGAGAGTAAGAGATCGCTCCCAAAATGTAGTCCAAAAACTTATCTAACTCGATGGTTGAAGTCTTGATGGGTGAGGTGCAATGGAATGGCTTTGATCAGGAAATCAGGGTTTCAATTTCCAAAGAAAGATCCTCAGGAAATGCTCAGGACTGGATCTGAGCTGGGATGTCCTCCTACTCTCTCCTCACAGTCTTCTGCCCAAAGACCTTTCCTCTTCTTCTCTTCTCCCAAGAATCTCCCAGAATTCTCTCAGGTCTCCACTGCCTGCAACTGTCACCAACTGCCTTCTTTTGGCTCCTTTTGTCCCATCTTCCTTGCACAAATCCCATCCTTACAACCTTTGAATAATAACCTCCAGCTTTTACTTCTCTCCTAGTTAGGATCACTTGATACAGACTTTGGTCTTATCCATATCCTCCAAATGTAGCACAGTGGAAAGTGTGCTTAATTGGGAGTCAGAGAATCTGGGTTCTAATTCCAGCTTTTCCAAGGACTATCTTTATGACTTTGGGCAAGTTATTTAGCCTCTATAGGTCTCAGTTCTTCATCTATAAAATGAGGGGGTTGCATTAGATAGCTTCTGAGCTTCCTTTTAGCTCTACATTTAATTCAGTCTAAACTAATCTCTGAACTCTGTCCTAAGATTCAGCCTTATTACTGGCAATAATCACCTGTCCCCATCCTAACCTCAACATTCTAGTCACCTCTTCTTCATTACTTGTCCTTTCCCATGGCCACCTACAGGCCAAGTCTGATAGCAAGGAGCCACCCTGTCATGCCATCTGAGGTGAAAGCCACAATGGCAAGTTGCTAGCAACTGCAGCACAGGGCCATGGCACAAGTATGAATGGAATGTGGAAGAAGTTTCTTAAGGAGATAGGTACAATGAATGAGTAAATCCTGAGTAATTTTCTGAGGTTATATATAGATGACATAACAGGGGAGTGATAGGAAGGAACAATAAAAAATAAAAGCTCATTTAAAGAGTAGCTTCCTCATGGTATGAGTAGAGATGAATAACTACCCTAAAGGAAGTAGCCAGAGACTCATTTAAACAAGAATTACTCCTGTAAAGACTTATTTAACTTGATTCCTTTAAAGCCCAGGGCAGGTTTGGGTGAGCCTTCCAATGAAACATAAACTTGCCCTCATCTACAAAAGTTGTTTTTTGGTTTGTGCTTTCAGAGAAGCAAGTCCCCATTTATTTAAAAGAAACTCCCAAGTTTTGTTGGCCCACACAGGTGCCACATTTGCACATCCTCTCCCACGCTGGTTGGGGATGTAGCAATGATGCATCTCTTTGTTGGCAGTGAGCAGCAGTTGTCTCAGGATGCACTAGTGGCCCCACCTCATTTCTTTCGGGCCCCAGAACTAATTTGCATGGATAATGAAAACTAATGAGCACATCCCAGACAGCACTTTCAGTTGAATGATAGGAATAGAAATGATGTCATACTTTAAAAAAAGAGTTGTTAGTCTCCTTTCTGGATATGAGCTACTTTGGTGAGGAGGCAGTTTAGGAAAACCCCATGTACTCTGCCCCTAGCTATTACCAGTAAAGGTCCAGGGCAGACTAAACTTAGTCCCATTGTTTGTACTGTGAGCCATAGAATTTTAGAATTGGTCATTACTTTAGATAGCAACATCAACAACTGAATAATTCCCTTGAGGTCCTTGCTTAGAAGTTCTCTTTCAGAAAAACTGGGTCTTCTGGACTTTTAAAATCTTTATTTCTATAAAAACTAGAATAGACCTAGTGAAGCAAAATGAATAAGAGATCTATTCTCAGGTATAAAATTTTCTTGTTTTAATTGCAAATAAAATCAAGTCTCTGTTCATTAAAAAAAAAAAAAACCTCTCGGGGGCAGCTGGGTAGCTCAGTGGATTGAGAGCCAGGCCTAGAGACAGGAGGTCCTAGGTTGAAATCCGGCCTCAGCCACTTCCCAGCTGTGTGACCCTGGGCAAGTCACTTGACCCCCATTGCCCACCCTTACCACTCTTCCACCTATGAGACAATACACCGAAGTACAAGGGTTTAAAAAAAACAGCAATTATAGAATTTGGGTCAAAGTTCAGATGACAATTATCTTCCAATCACCTGTTATATTTTGAATAAGGAAATATTCATTTTTTTTGTTTTGTTTTGTTTTTTTAATTTTCTTTTAAACCCTTAACTTCTGTGTATTGCCCACCCTTACCACTCTTCCACCTATAAGTCAATACACAGAAGTTAAGGGTTTAAAAGAAAATTAAAAAAACAAAACAAAACAAAAAAAACCTCTACAAAACCTTGAAAAGGGTGCATAAAAACATTTGCTAATCCGTATATCATTTAGATGTCTTCTATGCTCACCAAGGAAGTAATAATGATTGCAGTAAATATTATTAACTTAATTTAAAAACAAAAACATATGCAAGTATATTAAATACATATACATACAAAGTAAAAACAAATTAATAGGGGGAGTGGGTAAGGAGGCATTAGCAGCTGGTAAATCAAAAAAGCTCCATGTAGAAGGCGGCTTTTGAACAGAGTTTTGAAAGAAATTAGAGATTTCTAAATTGAGAGTTGAGCATTAAGTGAGTTTAAAGGCTAAAGAATAGTCACTTGTGCAAAGATAGAGGTAGGAGATGTAATGTTACATTTAAAGAATAATAAGAAAATCCATTTGGTTGTGTCTGTAAGGATATCTGAATTCTTGACTATTCTTTCTACAGAAGAAAGACATCTAAAGATTTTAGGAATGGAGCTAGAAACAGCTTCTTCAGTGGATATGAGTTAATAAATAGCTAAATGAATGAATGAATAAAAAACACATTTATCAAGCACCATTTGATTATTCAAAACTAATTATTTCCTTATTAATGATGTAAGGAATAAATTTTTATATGATCCCAGGAATTAATAGATGCTTGATTTATAAACAAAAACTAGTGATTTTTTGGTAATACAGAGTATATACTTAAACCTAAAGCCAAATGAACCTAGTTTCAGTAAAAATGGCATTCTGATGGAACCTGAACTGTATTCATTTTAATGTGGATATAATTTATTCATATGTCTCTCTTGGTTATTTAGATGCTCTCATGGTTAAAGCCTCTAAGGCAGAGCAAGCAAGAGGGTAGGCAACTATCTTGAATATGGGAGCAGGACCACAACAAAGAGCATTTTTATTCTTCTTTTACAAATACATTTTTTTACCCAAAAATTACTTCTCAAAACTCATTGGTTTAATGATCTGAGAATGCAGTATCCTTTTCTCTTCATTTATCCAATGGTGAAGGGCACAAGGGCCATTGCTTCTATTGAGATCAGGGCAGCTTTGAAGTCTTAGCAAGGGGCTTCAGCACAATTCAAACATGCATGCATTCATTTGGTGTGAAAATAAGATACATACCTTAATGAACCATTATCTACTGAAATCCCAAACCAAGTTTGATTCCCATAATCCTGCCAGTCATGTTCCAGTTAAGTGAAGAAAGTTGCTGCACATGCCAATGCCAAAGTGAAAAACACATTCCCCAAGTCAACTGACTGCTTACAATGTGACCTGGGCTAGAAGCCTAATTATTCCTTTCATCTATGACATATAAAGCCAACTAAAACAGATCAATTCTTGACTTTCACCAAAACATATATAGGTTTAAATCCCAAATCCTTCTAAACCCTGAATGTAGGGCTCGGATTAGGAAGAGTCTCAGATACAAGGAATTATCTTGTAGATACAAAATGTGAATATGTTAACGTAAGAGAAAAATGCTTTTTTTTTTTTTTTTGGTTTGAGGTTAAGCAAAGGATATTTAGGAGTGAACATTACTTAGATCCTTTTTTGTTTTTTTAAACTAATTTATATTTAATCATTCAGGTCATGGAAACTAAGAGAAACTGAAGTTCAGTCTTGATCAGTTCACACAAATTTTCTCATGCTTTTCTTAATTCATTTATCTATTTCTTATGGCATAATAATATTCCATTTCCATTTGTATATCACAATTTGTTCAGCTATTCTTCAATTAATAGATATTCATTTATTACCAGCTTTTTGCTGCCTCTAAAAATTACCATCATGAATATTTGGGAATTACATAGGAACTTTCTGACATTTGACTTTGTTAGGATATTACTCCATTGTGGAATTTCTGGGTCAATTAAAATCTTAACAAGGTAATGACTTCTTTCACATAATTCCAAATTGTTTTCCAGAATGGTTGGTTCAATTCATAGTTCTTTAGACATAATATTAACGTGCCTGTTATTATGAAAAATTCTAAAAAAATTTACCATTTTCATCTTTTACCTTTGTTGCTATTTTTAAGAGAAATAAACCAAAACCTCAAAGTTCTACTTTGTCTTCTCTTGTAATTAGTCATTTAGTGAACATATATAGGTATATGTTGATAATTTAGAATTCTTTTGAAAACTGTTCATATCCTTCAACTACTTATCCACTGCCAAATGACTTTTGGTCTTATATATTTGCCTCAATTCCTACATATCTTGGACAGAAGTTTTTATCAATTACATTTGATGCAAAGATTTTTCCAGTTTTAAAGATTCTTATCTTATTTTGGTTATATTTATTTTTGGTGCAAAAATGTGTAATTTTTCTATAAATACTATTGTTTATTTTTTCTTTTATAGTTCTGCCTCTTCCACATATCAATTTAAAGCTTAAGACAACTCTCAATGACCATAAATTGCAGAGAAGGTGCCAACGTGATGAGGTAAAAAGTATTTCCTCATCTGGAATTCCCTATGATGATGAAATCACAATTCTATCCCTATTCCTTTCTTAAGATCAACTCTATCCTTTGTTTGCTTGAGTCCTTTTCTCTTCTAGTTTTTTATGATGTGATTATCTTTATGTTACATATTTCTTTGGAGCTTTCTGTAGTATATGGTATTTGATACTAGCCTAGACCTAATTTCTGCCAAAAGCTTTTCCGTTTTCTCAGCAGTCCTCATCAAATAGGAAATCTTTTCCTCACTATTTCAGATACTTTACAAGTCAAATCCTGTAATGTTTCCTGTATACCATTTAAGAAATTGGTCTAGAGTAGCACTTAGTTTCATAATGCATCCCTTCCTTATCTTTTGGCAAACATAAGGAGCAGAGTCTTCATCCTCCCCCTTCATCCTGTTACCAGAACCCAAACATAAGTGCAAATTTCCCAGAACTTGGAATACAAGTTAATTTTTCCTTTTTGCAGCTGTGAGATCTCCTGTAGTAACCAGGATCATTATGGCCAAGTGGAGGAGTGTTACTTTTCCTTTCATGCGCATTATGCCCATATAATAATGTGAATATTTAATCTTTTATAAAGTTTCCCAGAATTCATAAGGAAATCCTGGAATCCGTTAGCTTTGGAAGGGAGGAAGGCATAAGTGAAGGCAGGGACCAGGTTTCTAGAACTTCCTTTTGCTATAATTTGTCCATTACAATGGATTGAGGAGCATTTTCATTTTTTCCTTAAAAATTGCTTTGGTTTAAATTCTCAAGCTATTTTTTGGTCCATTTGCATGTTCAATATAATCCTACTTGAGAAGAACACTAATAAATGCTTCTTCCCTCCCACCCCATTATTTCCATTGGTTCTCTGATTCTGGGAACATTAACAAAAGGTACATAATGCCCAGAGATAAGACAGATTTCTAACTGTTTTTACAACATTTTCTACTACTAGGGGCTACTTGACAAGAGAGTTCATCAAATTAAATCAAGAACCAGGCTAGAAGGGTACATTGTAGTCCCTTAACCTAGAAAATTTTGGCCCTGTTGATGGATCAGAGACTTTGACTGAGTCTTCTTTGAAATCTGGAGGATCCATAATTCTAATAAGCTACCATTCATATGAGTAGAGAATGATACACATTGACTAGAATGAGCACTTCTAAGGCTTTTCCCCCCAAAGTTAGGAAGTCTTTGTACCAATCATTTCACAGGTCTCTATAATCTTTTTTTTTATGATCAATGGTACCCATTTGTGAGATACCTGAATACAGGTTAGGATTACATGATGTGGCCATGGAATGGAAATAAAATGAAATGGCCAATCTACCATCTCATTAATTGAGCATTTTCACTCACTGTTATCCAAAAAAGTGAAGAGACTTGGATCAGTCTGCAAGATATCCTTGATGTTTTGCACATCTTGGTATATCTTGCTCCATTTTCCCAATTTTTGGACCAAGATGGTGATGGTAGTAGTAAAATTGGTGGAGATAGAGAGGGAAATGAATAGTTGGTGTGATTATACATGTTTACAGATATATTATACACCTGTACTAGATGAATAAATGTGATCCTATGATTAAGAGGAGAATATATGGACAGATGCTGAATAGAGGCAGAGAAGAATGGGAGGTAAATCAGGAATTTCCTCTGTATCCAGGAAATTCCATAGGTGGGACTTCCTTTTTCTCTATAGAGATACATTGGCTAGAAGGATATAAGGTGGTATATACTATCAGACATAGTCATTTATGTGGGTAGTTTTTGCTTGACTTTTTTTCTTTGTTACCAAGGATGGTATCAGTGAAATAACTGTGACATTTTATTTATTTTTTATTTACTTAAAAAATCCTTATCTTCCATCTCAGAATCAGTATCACGTATTGGTTCCAAGGCAGAAGAGGAATAAGGGCCAGGCAATGGGGGTTAAGTGACTTGCTTGGGTCCACACATTTAGCTCTCTGAGATCATATCTGAATCCAGAACCTACCTTTCTCTAGGCCTGGTTCAATCCACTGAGCCACCTAGCTCCCCTCAACTATAATGTTTTTTTCTTCTTAAAAATTATTTAAAATATTTTTCCATGTTTACATGATTCATTTTTCCCTCTCCCCTCTTCACTTCCCCCTCCTACTCAGAGCTGACAAACAATTCTACTGGGTTGTACAAATGTTATCACTTAATACCTATTTCCATGTTATTCATTTTTGCTATAGGGTAATTTTTAAAAACCTAAACCCAAATCACATACCCATATATACATGTGATAAGTGATGTCATATGTTTTACTTTTGCATTTCTACTCCCATAGTTCTTTCAATGTGGTTAGCATTCTTTCCCATAAGTCCTTCAGGAGTGTCCTGGCTTGTTGCATTGCAAAGTCCATTACATAAATTGGATAGTTCCACAAAGTTTTACTTTCTGTGTACAGTGTTCTTCTGGTTCTGCTCATTTCACTCTGTGTCAGTTCATTGAGGTTCTCCCAGTTCATATACTAATCCTCCAGATCATCATTCCTTATAACACAATAGTATTCCATCACCATCATATACCACAGCCATTCCCCAATTGAGGGACAACCTTTTATTTTACTTTTTTTTTTTTTTGCCAACACAAAGAGTGCAGCTATGAATATTTTTGTACAAGTATTTTTCCTTATTATTTCTTTGGGGTTCAAACCTAGTAGTGTTATTGCTGAATCAGACGTTATGTATTCTTTTAAAGTCCTCTGTGCGTAATTCCATAGTGCCTTCCAGAATGGCTGGATTAATTCACAACTCCACCAGCAATACACTAGTGTTCCAATTTTGCCACATCCCCTCCAACATTTATTATTTTCCTTTACTGTCATTTTGACCAATCTGCTAGGTGTGAGGTGGTACCTCAGTATTATTTTGATTGGTATTTCTCTAATTATGAAAGATTTATAACAAATTTTCATATGCTTATTGATAGTTTTTATTTCTTTATCTGAAAACTGCCTATTCATGTCCCTTGACCATTTTTCAGTTGGGGAATGGCATGATTTTTTGTACAACTGACTTAGCTCCTTATAAATATGAGAAATGAGACCTTTGTTAGAGGTTTTTGTTATAAACATTTTTTTTTCAAATTTGTTGCTTCCTTTCTAATTTTGGTTGCATTGGTTTTGTTTGTGCAGAAACTTTTAAATTTAATATAATCAAAATTATTCATTTTACATTTTGTAGTGTTCTCTATTTCCTGTTTGGTCTTAAATTCCTTCCTTTCCCATAGATCTGACTGGTATACTATTCTATGTTCACCTAATTTGTTTATGGCCTCCCTCTTTATATTTAAGTCATTTATCCACTCTGAGTTAACCTTGGTAGATTTAGGGTATAAAAGGTTGATCTAAACCAAATTTCTCCCAAACTGTTTTCCAATTCTTCTAGCAATTTTTGTCAAATAGTGGGGTTTTGTTCCAAAAGCTGGGGTCTTTGGGTTTATTGAGCACTATCTTGCTACTATCATTTACCCCAAGTCTATTCTATTGATCCACCCTTCTATCTCTAAGCCAGTACCATATTGTTTTGATGATGACCACTTTATAGTATAGTTTGAGATCTGATAACACTAGGCCTCCTTCCTTCACATTTTTTCATTAATTCTCTTGGTATTCTTGATCTTTTGTTCTTCCAGATGAACTTTATAATATTTTTTTCTAATTCTATAAAAATGTTTTTTAGAGGTTTGCTAGGTATAGCACTGAATAAGTAAATTAATTTAGGTAGGATTGCCATTTTTATTATATTAGCTTGTCCTACTCATGAGCAATTGATGTTTTTCCAATGTTTAGATTTAGTTTTATTTGTGTGAAGAGTGTATTTATGTTCATATAATTCCTGTATTTTTCTTGGAAAGTAGATTCCCAGGTATTTTATATTGACTAGAGTGATTTTAAATGGAGTTTCTCTTTCTAATTCTTGCTGCTGGTTTTTGTTGGAAACATATAGGAATGCTAATGATTTATGTGGGTTTATTTTGTACCAGGCAACTTTGCTACAGTTAATTATTTCTACTAACTTTTTAGTTCATTTTCTTGGATTTTCTAGGCATAACTTCATGTCATCTGCAAAGATCAATAGTTTAGTTTCTTCATTGCCTACCTACTTTGATCCCTTCAATTTCTTTTTCTTCTCCAATTGCTACTGTAAATAGTAATAGTGATAATGGGCATCCTTGTTTCACTCCTGATCTTACTGGGAAGATTTCTATTGTAGATGATACTTGCTGGTGGTTTTAAATAAATACTATTTATTATTTTGAGGAAAGGCCCTTTTATTCCTATATTTACTAGTGTTTTCAATAAGAATGGGTGTTATATTTTTATCGAAGGCTTTTTCTGCATCTATTAGGATAATCATGTGCTTTCTATTAGTTTGGCTGTAATGTTTTAAAAGTGTGAAATCTATTATAAGGAAATTAGGAAATTAGTAATATATTGATATGGTTAGATAAGATAAGGAATTTAAAAGTATAAAAGGATGTTATTAAGGAAGATACTGTGGTATATACTTTGATGAGCACAAAGTATTTTTCAGTTCTCCTCCTTGAAGGAAAGCCAAGAGTGATTTCCCTTCACTAGGCCAGTATGCAAACTACTTGGATATATATATACATATATGTGTGTACATATATATATATTCTATTTATTTATATTCTATAATAAGGATTATTAAGGAGGCTGGTGGGAATCATCTACTCTTCAGTCTCTGGGACAACCGTCCAAAATTCCTTTTCTTATCAAACCTTACCAATATATTACTAATTCCCTTACTATAAATCAAAGCTTTTTTAAAAAGAATTTTCCAAAGTGGAAATTAGTCATAGGCTAAAAAAGTTAAATTGGGAAACCCTTCTCTTATCAAGTGAGCTTATTAGATATAGATGAGTAATTCTAGCCAATTAACAATGAGCTGGCAACTACTCACTGTAAATTTTAAAAATGTGCTAGAAAGTGTACTAATCTTCCTGTTATTTATTTTGGAGAGTTAAAGAGTTCCTTTCACTGATTTCTAAATGTATTCCTGGCTGGGTCTTCATAATTACTTCCTGTTGTAAGTCTTGATATTGGTTGACCTCCTATGAGAGAGACTTATAATGAAAGTATTTTCTAACATAGTTGAACTTGACATAGTTCAATGGTCAACATTTTCCCCTCAATAATGACTTTAGCTTCAAAATTTTGAGTTAATATCAATGGTAAAAATTGCAATGCAAAAGATGATTTGAATTTATTTACAAAGAGAATTTCAGGGCACACATTTCCACCATGTAAAGAATATAATTCCTTTCTTCTTTGGATCCAACAAAAATAATTTTATTTACAAATCTTTCCTCTGGTGCTCCCAATTTCTCATGCTGCATTGGATCAAAGTGGAACATGAGTGAACACTAGTGAATATTCTCACAGGTAAATTCTGGGATTGGTGAAATATACATTTTTAACCTATTCTGGAAACTGGCAGTCATGTCTTTCTACTGCTTCTGTTGTTGTTTAGCCTTCATTTTCAGAGGACCAGTGATTAGATGCAGGTTCTCATCATGTCACACCTTCAACTTCCCACAATCTCTCACCACTCCAGTTCAGTCTTCACTCAACTGTCAAAGTGATCTTCAAAGTGTACAGGTCTGACTATGTCACTTTTAAATTGCAGTAACTCTTTATTGCCTCCAGGGCCAAATATAAAAACCTCACTGATAGGCATTAAAAGCCTGCTGTAACCTCCATCCCACCTTTCCAGTCTTCTTGCACCTTACATGTGACCATAGACTCTTCAATCTACTGACACTGGCTTCATTGCTGTTGCTTAGACAAGACATTCTGACTCCAGACATTTTTACTGGCTGTTCCCCATGCATGGAATACTTTTCCTCATCCTCTTCACCTCTTAGCATCCTTCAAGTTAAAACTTCACCTTAAATGGAAAGCCTTTTTTGACCCCTCTTAATTCTAGTGCCTTCCTTCTGATGATTATTTCCAATCTAACCCCAAAATAGCTTGTTTATCCATAGTTATTTGTATGTTGTCTCCTCTATTAGACTGTGAGCTCCTTGTGGACAGGGACCATGTTTTACCTTTCTTTGTTTCCATAGCACTTAACACAGTGCCCAGAATATAGCAGGTGTTTAATAAATGATTATTGACTGATTTTTCTCCATATTGTTAGTACCCAAGCTCAGGCCCTATTTACTTCTTGTGTGGACTATTTAAGTAGTTTCCTAGCTGGTCTCCTTGCCTCCAAGGAGTTTGTATTTTATCATAGAAGCAATAGAAAGCCTCTAAAACTTTGTGAAAGGAAGTGAAATTGTTAGATCTATGTTTTAGAATATCAATTTAGCTACTGTGTGGAGGATAAGACGGAGAAAGGAGAGCCTAGAATCTAGGCAACAAATTAGATAGATAGATGCAGAATGAACACGTATTAAACTTATTAAATTTATTTTCCAAGCACTATGTGATATACAGTAGATTGAAAAAATGGAATTTGTCACAAGGGAGCCATCAAGGAAGGAAGACAAGGACAGAGGCCAGAGGTCATTGGAATGTTGACCAGAAAGGCAGGTGAGATATACTGACAGCCCTGAGAGGCTTGTCTTGGACTCGAGAGAGAGCGAGGGAGCTTCTTGGGAGGCTCTCATTAAACACGTCATCCTGTCAGCTACTGTCCTGAACTACTGAGAGAAGCCATTTTCCTGTCCAACCTGACATCCTGTACCAGAGTGAATTGGTTTATAAGTCAGTTATCTTGAAGGGATCACCCTGAAAGTAACTTGGTCAAACCCAAGATCCTTCTTGTCTGTTCCTGCCAACCTAGAGACTGAACTTATTTCTAAAGCAGTCTAGGGAAGTCATCGAGATCAAACAGACAGGGAGGGTCAAGTCAGCCCAGCTGAGCCAGAGCTGAAAAAGCTTGTACGGGGGTTTCAATGCCATTCAAGTTGGGGTTTCCTATTTCCCTTTCTCCCAACCTTTCCTTTCATTAAACCACCTTATAGCTTGAAATCAAATGCAGTCAGATTAATTTTTAAGAGGGTGAAATAGGCTTGAAGGGTGAAGGGGTTATTTGAAGGGAAACCTTTATTTAGGTCCAAATTAAGCCAAACCTTGGACTGGTTTCCTTTCAGCAGGGTTTGATCAGAAGGAAATATCGGAGTAAGAATTAGGCTAAGCCAAGTCCTACTTCAAAAGTCAATATCTAATTCCAATGATATTTCTATTCTGATACAAACCTTTGCAATTCCCATTCCATCCACCCTAACCAATAGAGACAGAGGGCTGCCATCAGCTCTCTGCCAGGAAGAAGAGGTTACCCCCCTAAGGTCAGTTCATCTATCCACTCTGACCACACCATCATCTAAAGGGGTCTCCTATCTATCCTTTTGACAAGGTATATGTATAAGCCAACAAGATAGTCCCTTCCATCAAGAAACTCACATTCTAATGGGGAGACCTTAGACATAGAGAGAGCTAAAAATATAGGGTAAATATACCTACACTATAAAGTACCTGAAGATGAATTCTGGAGATGGAGTTGAGTGGAGTTTGAAGAGAGTAGGACTGGGACCCCTCATGAAATGGTGATCTCCATGAGAGATTCACCCATCGGTAAAACTTACTGCAAGGAAGAGGCATCTTTAAGGATAGCAAAGTTGTTATTCAGGAGGTAAAGAGGAAGTCCAGCATCAGGTTGGAAAACTATTGCAGTAGTCTACAGGAGAGATAATAAACTAGGATGACACACCTGAATCTTAAATATGACTGTTCAGCAATGAAGGAAAAGAGGTAATAATATTATAGATACTCATTTATAAAAAAAACACAGTAATAAAATATATCACAATCCACACATAAATTTGGATCCAACTGTTCTGCCAATATACTCAATATCTTTTGGAAAGAGCAGGAAGATACTTTATAAAAATCTGTAAGAGAAGCAAGTAAGAGGAAACTTAAGTGCTCACAGTCACACAGCTCTGGACTGTAGGCATGGATATCATTGCTTCATTCATGATCATCTGAAATATATGTGAATGCTTCTCTGCAAACTTGCCCTTCTGCTCCTTACCATTCTGTAGCTGAACAAATCTTTTCTACTCTTATCCAAAGAAATATTTACATGATCTTTCCAATCATAATCACTTTTTAAAGGGTACTGAAAAAGTGTTATCTCTTGTAATTGGATGACAATTTCCTTTAAACCAGAGCACTGCAAAACTCATTAGGCTAGCACTTTCTGGGCCAATCATACAAGCCCAGCTCTAGATGATATTGGGTCAACCAATCCTTGCAGCAAACTAAGTTAACAAAAAAAAAGCTATTAAATTTGTTTCTTTGGACAAGGCAGATGAGCCAAGTCATTTTTTTCACTCATCAGGATTCTGTTATCTAAAATCAATCTAGAAAAAAATCAATCTCAGCATCTCTTTGCATATAATAAAGCAATTGCAAAAGCTCTTTATTCTCTCTACTTTCCCCTCTCAAACAAGAGAGGGAGGCAAAGAATAGCTTTTTTTAGAATTCTTAGAAGCTTCATTTCTTTCTATCTCTGAGTCTAGAATGCTTAACCTGGAGTATGTATCTTAACCCAGGGGGCTTTTAAGGTCTATGGACAGATTTCAGGGGGGGTCCAACAACTTGGATAAAAAAATGGCATCTTGACTTCAATATAATTGGTTTTCTTTGTAATCTCATGTATTTTATTTTATTAAACATTTAAAATATTTTGAGAAAGGATCCATAGGCTTCATCACATTCAGAGTCCATGATACACAAAAAAGTTAAGAACCTCTTCTTTAAGCAGGGCTAAAAGGCAACAGCTGAAAAGGAAACTCTCTTTCAATGAGCTCTAGCTTCTCTTCAGTAATTCATAAAATTTTTAGCTGAAGTTTCCTGTCATTCAATGGTTCCTGCTGGCCTTATTCAAGCAGCTCCAACAGAGTTGGCTTTACTATTCCCTACTGAGTCATTACTATCCTTCTTGATCTTTTTCTTCAATGTCTTTGCTACACATTGAATAGCTCACATCGGAGCCTAGTACTCTTAGTATTCAGTAACTTATATTCCATTAAATCTCTCTAAAATCAGTAGTGCTTATTTAATTATCACAAAGTCCTAGAACAATTAAATGGTTTTTCATTTTGAACTTTACCCCTTATTTCTTAAAGTAGTTACACATAAGCGAGTGGAAGGACCATAATGTACTACATCTCTAGCCATTTATCAGTTCTCAAAGTAAACCCCTTCCACAATGTGTACCCTTGATAATTGTTTCTTTACATTTATATTTTTATAAGTTTTTAATAAATAAAAGGGTTTTTTTGCTCCTCTTTAAACCATCAAGCTATTCATATATAAAAGAGGCATCATTCTACATCCAACATCCTTTACAAGGTGACATCAGCCTTTGTATTCATGCCACAGTTCATTTTCTGCCTCAAGCTGCAGATGCCTCATCTGAAAACTGCCTTTTTATGCACAGGTTTTTAAAAGAAATTTTTATTTAAACAAAGCCCTCTTCCTACTTATTTTAGGTTCCAAGATGTGTACTTATGAAAGAGTCAATATGTTACAGACTTTACCAGTTCAGTTAAATATTTTTTTCTTACAAAAAAGTACTTTTTCAGCACCAAACTGCTTTATATAAAAAGGGCAGTACCTTTAAAGGTATAGTGTCAAAATAGTGATATTCATGGAGCTCGAGAAAAAGACTAGGATTATATATATATATATATATATGTGTATATATAAACACATAGAAATATTGTATACATGTATATATGTGCAAATAAATGTAAATTATACATATAATATGTATACACATATATTATATAAATAGTATATGTATATTTATACGGCAGTTAGGTGGCACAATAGATAGAATTCTGGGCCTGAAATTTGGAAGATGAGTTAAAGTTGAGCCTCAGACATTTATTAGTTGTGTGATCTTGGGCAAGTCATTTAACTTCTTTCTGCCTCAATTTCCTCAACTGTAAAAAAATGTTAGCACATACCTTCCAGAGTTGTTATGAAGATCAAATGAGATAACATTTGTAAAGCACTTAACACAGTGCCTGGCACATAGTAGGTACTTAATAAATGTTTATTCCCTTCTCTCTCTCTGTATGTGGGTATATATGTATATATAATTGTGTTTATGTTTGTGTATAAGTGCGCATGGGATTCATTTGATGGAGATAATAATTGAATATGTGGGTCAATAACCAAGAAAGAGGGTTTAGAAAGAAAGAGGCCTGGGCACCTGATCTTTGCTGCTCATCTTCATGATGCCAGACTCTTCTTTTTCTCTTTGGATTTAAACTTCTCTGCTTGTGTAGATTTTCTGGAATCTAGACTCTGTTTCTTTGCCTGGACATTTGGTACATAAACACCCTTTCATTGGTTAATTAGTCTCCCGTTGTCCAAATACTCAATATCTATTGTATTCTTCCAGTCACACTTGCATTCCTGTTTCTTTTGGCCTTCTTGACCCTACTGCTGTCCAAGACCCATGACAACTTGTTCACACTTCTTTTCCCTACTCCTCCTCCAAGACCAAGACATAACCTTTCAAAGATTCTACCCATTTCATCATGATGATTTATGTGATGAAAAAACAGTTGAAATGAGTGAACAAAGGCCACATTTGTACATGGGTGCCTTGACTGAGAAAGAACAAAGAGTGAGAATGAGAAATCTAAGAAAGACATTGTGTCAAACAGAAGCTTATTTGTTTTCATCACATTTCCCCACAAAGTGTCAGAGATTTCTAGGTCAGCCAAAAAGTGTTGAAACTTTTCAGTCAAGAGAAGAATGTTAGTTTACATTGGCTTTTTTAAAGATCAGAATGATAAAAACCTGCCATGGTTAAAAAGCAGGGCAAATGTTTTTAGAACTAAGAGAAAATTCTAATTGAGTATTTTTTTCAAATTTCATTTGTTTATTTATTAACATTTAATAATATTTATTTTTTAGAAAAGTTAACAAAGTTACATGATTCATGCTCTTACTTTCCCCTTCACCCCCCCACATACCCCCCCACACCATAGCCGATGCGCATTTCCACTGTTTTTAACATGTGTCATTGATCAAGACCTATTTCCAAATTGTTGATAGTTGCATTGGTGTGGTAGTTTCGAGTCTACATCCCCAATCATGTCTGCCTCAACCCATGTGTTCAAGCAGTTGCTTTTCTTCTGTGTTTCTACTCCTGTAGTTCTTCCTCTGAATGTGGGGGTAGCTTTCTTTTCCATAAATCCCTCAGAATTGTCCTGGATCATTGCATTGCTGCTAGTAGAGAAGTCCATTACATTCGATTTTACCACAGTGTATCAATCTCTGTGTATATGGTTCTCCTGGTTCTGCTCCTTTCACTCTGCATCAGTTCCTGGAGGTCTTTCCAGTTCACATGGAATTCCTCCAGTTTATTATTCCTTTAACGCAATAGTATTCCATCACCAGCATATGCCACAATTTGTTCAGCCGTTCCCCAATAGAAGGGCATACCCTCATTTTTAATTTTTTTGCTACCACCAAAGGCATGGCTATAAATATTTTCGTACAAGTCTGTTTATCTATGATCTTTTTGGGGTACAAACCTAACAATGGTATGGCTGGATCAAAGGGCAGGCATTCTTTTATAGCCTTTTGAGCATTTTTAATGGGCACCTTCATTTAATAATATTTCATATTTATTAAGCACCTTCTATGCACAATACTTCTATGCACCTCTCTTTTTATTACCCTTGAATCTTTTATGAATTCAGACAAAATCTGGGTTCTTTCTCCACCAACTTTAATGGATCTTCTTAGATACTTCTTCTCCATCTTTAGAACAGGCCACTCCAGATTTTTTTTGTTCACTCCTTTAGTAAAAAAATTTTGATCACCTCTTCTCACTTTGTATAAATAAGTTATTTATAAATTGACACTAGTACTTATTATGATAATTATAATCATGTATATTATAAAACATATATTAGAAGTTGAAATTAAGAAAGAATGTGATAAAGATGAAATTATATTTTATTCAGCAAGCTGCTAGAGCTTATGGAATAGGAAAATGAAATGGCTAGACTTTTGTTTCAAGAAAATCATCAGGGCTCCTCATTTAACTTTGGTGTCCACTCAACTCTCACCTGTGGCCCCAAGAAGCGGTCGCATGCCTAGTGGCCACACTCTAATAAAACCATCTTGGTAGATGGGCTAAAACAAGCTGAGTTACTGACGGGCCTCCAACCCATTGGTGAGTTGGAAGAATGTCTGTCCCAGTAAGGTGAAGACTTTCCCCATTAGAACAAGCAGATGAGAACAATTTGTTCCTAAGGCCATGAAGGCAGGCACTGCGTGGCACCCAGAGCTTAGTCAGATATCAAAGATGCTGAAGTCATCCATTGCATCCCAGGTCATTGCAGTCATCTGGACTTTTGCCTTGCCACTGGACTCTGATGACTCTGGAAGAGAGAGTGAGACTGATGATTTCATGCAACTCTGCCTTACTTAAATCCAATTTGCATCACCCTCGTGATGTCATTGGGCTTCCTCAAAATGAAGGAGAAACAAGACAACTATCAGTCCATTATGCAACTAAAGATATGCTGTAATTTGAAATATTACTTGTGGAAAATAGTTTGTTCCTTTCTTATATTTCATCAAAGATACCACAAACCATGTATAATTCATTCTCAAAGATTTCTTTAAAAGTGAGAGAGTTGGTTTTTTCTAGTCCTTTTAGCTGCCTTGGGAACTGAAAAATTGTCACCTCCAGCATGTATCTCTTCTAAATATAATTGGTTCCTTACAGCTGTTCTCTCCATATTTGTTTTCCTTAGTATCATTTCTGATTTCTTAGGTAGCACATTGAGTCTAGAGGTGGTGACATCATTCTCATTGATGAAGAACATAATTGGATAAAGAAGTTTTGGTAGCTTTTTTCCTAATAATAACATATCTACATAGTACCTTAGGGTTTGCAAAACATTTTCTAAATAATAATCCTATGGGGTAGGTAATAAAAATGTTACTATGCTGATTTTTATGATAAAGAGGCTCTGAGAGAATTCAGTGGCTTCCTAAGTTAATAAACATCAAAGGTGGGACCTAAGACCCTAGCTTTATATACTATGTCTAGTGCCCATTATATTGAATCATGCCACCTCTCAAAATTAATTCTGTTATAATATTATGAATGTAAAACTTTGGAAAATTAGCCTGAATATGTCATGACCCATTATATTCTATGGAACTTGTTTCTGTTTCTTACTAAGTCCGATATGTGAGTCTGTTCTGTTGACATTTGTTCTTTTCCTAAAAATTAAATGCAGAAAAATCTAGTTAACCTATTCTATGATTTCATGGATCATGAATCCTTGAGGGTAGAAACTATATCTTCTTTATCACTATCTCTTCTGGTGGCTAGCAGAGAACATTTCACTTAATATCCATCTGTGCAATGTTAATAAAAATTGAAGTCTTTCTCTACTAAGATCTCTGCTTTTACCACTAAAAAGCCACTGCCTCCAGAGCAGAATTTCAGGAACTGCATGGCATAGGCAATTGCAACATAGAGTGAAAAGCCATGGATGTGGAACCTGAGATTTTCCAGCTACATGACTTTGGATAAATCACTTATCCCCTCTGGGGCACAGGTTCCACATCTGTAAAATGAATTTAGATCATATGCTCTCTAAGGGTCCTTCCAGCTCTAAATTCTGTACTACTTGATTCATGTTCTGTTTGTGCTTACTGACTGCATAACCTTCAGCAAGTCACCTTACCTTTCTGAGGGTCAGTTTCCTCATCTGTAAAATGGAAATAATATCTGCACTGCCTTTCACACAAGGTTGTGTGAGGATCAAGTAAGTTTATAATATGCAAAGTGATTTGAAAACCAGAGCACCTACTATATTGTTAGTTATTATTAATAGCTTAGCAAAAGGTCCCCATCATATTGCTAGCAGATGATTATTCTAATTAACTAAAATGGCCAGGAGATTTACAGATTGAATATTCTGGACTCTGGTCAGGGTCCTTTTGTCTCTTTCAAAAAGAGGAACTTGGGAAAATTAAAAAAAAATTTAAGGGAAAATGAACACCTTTCCTGAAAGACTAGGAAAAAATAATTTCACATAGTTATGCATCAGCAAACATGGGTCAGGGCACAGAGAAAGATTACACATTCTCTTCTGTTGTCATAAGTTACAATCATTGTTCTGGGAATTTTCTCATGGGTTTGGCTTTTCCTTATAAACAAAACCACATATCATTCTCAGAGCTGTCCAATAACTGGAACACAAAGTATTACATTATCTTTTCCAAGCCAGAATGTGATGCCCAGGGATCTCTAAGGACCAAGAGAAATTTGAATCTGTTTCATATTTTGGATTAAAATCTGGAACCTATAGTCACCAGAGGGCAAGGTTCTTAAACATTGCTTCCATCTTAATGTGGGAAAAGGGTCTTCTGATGAGACTTCCTCACTTCAGTCTCAGACAAGTTGAAGGTAGATCTAGGATTTCTACAAAACTTTAACCCTACCTACCCTACCACTGGAAAATGCACTGAGAGCTGATGAGCTAGGAGGAGGAGGAGAAAGTGAAGTGTGGATGAAGGTCCCTCCTATAAGTTGTAGATGTTAATACTTGGTTTGACAGGATTGGTTTAATAATCTTATTAATAATACGAAATTTACTCACTAGGCCAAAAAAAAGCAAAAAAAAATAGTTTTATTGACTCCCTAGTTTTCCCTGGTGGGAGACAGAGAACGGGAATGAAGGCCTTAATAGCCTTATTGATTATTAATAACCTGGGTGGATAAGGTAGATAGATAGTGGCTATATTTAAGATAGTGAGAGTAGGCCAGGGCTTCGGCCAAGCAGAAGATACTGCCCTCTGAGGCAGATGGATGTAGGATTTTTAAAGAGAAATTTAGTTATGATTGGACTCTGGGGTATAGTTATAAGCTGTTATAAGATTACTTTCACTTTCCTCCTTCCCATTTCCTATCCATATTTTCCTAATAATAAACTAAGCATTTTTTATTTAATAAACTGCGCCCAGGCTTTTGTTCAAACTCCTATTCCCCAAAATGTATCCTTTCACAGGCCTCAGACACTTCCTAGCAGTGTGACCCTGGGCAAGTCACTTAACCCCCACTGCCTAGCTCTTACCACTCCTGCATAGTATAGATTCTAAGGCAGAAGGTAAGGATTTTTTTTTTTACTCAGAATCCCACTGTATTTATTAACACCAAAAGCATAAGGGGAAGATCACAATTAAAACACATTACTTGAAGAAATTGCAAAGCCAATAATGGATGTTCTCAAGAGGAAAAGGCTTATTAATTGGAAAACTAGCTTGGCTTTTATTTCTGGACGCTTTAAAAATTTTGTTCTTTGTCATTTTTTGATATACTTCACCAACTTCTATAAATCTTTTGTTAATATATTTAAAGTGATTCCTTTCTGTTTACTCACACACCTTTTGCTATTAGGAACAATTGTCCCTAAGACTAAATTAAAAATACGGAGCCTGGCTTTTTAACCCTTCCCTGATCTTGTTGTTTCCTATCTTTCTTGTTTATTTAATCTTATACTCCTTTATATGATCTCTATTCCAGTCAAACTGACCTACTTATTATTTCCTATAAACACATTTCATCTCCTGGTTTTTTAAATCTTGTACACAAGTGACCTCCCACATCTGAAATATATTTATGGTTCCTCTGTACCTATTTATTCACTAGTTGCCCTTTTTAAAAAAATAGGTTTATTTATCTATTTATTTGTTTAATTAATTAAGAATATTTTTCCATGGTTACATGATTCGTGTTCTTTCCCTTCCCTCCTCCCAACCCCCTCCTGTAGTCAACGAGCAGTTCCACTGGGTTTTACTTGTTTCATTGATCCAGACCTCTTTCCATATAATTAATATTTGCACTAGGGTGATTGTTTAGAGTCTACACAAAAACATATTTGCAGATTATTCATCAGTTTTATCAGATTATTTATTATTTATCAGATTATTTATGCAGTTGGTACTCTGAATAGCAGTTAATCCTTGCTGAGGACCAGGGAGTGGACATACCACTTGAAGAAACCTGGGCCATATCAGTCTCGACATTGTCACGATAACAGTGGTGAAAGAATCAGAGTATTTGGTCCACCAGAAGACACCACAGCTGAACAAAAGGACGACTTGCAAGTTATCCTTGGAGAGACAAATAGAGAGGTTAGTTTTATGATGTGGCAAAAGGCCATCATTTCACAAGACACATTCATCCTATGTTGCAGTGCTTATGAAGAGCATTTGCTAAAAATGTCACTGTAAAAATGATTGCCCATTGTGTGTAAACATCTGTTGCAGAGCAATTCTATGTAGTCCTCAAGAAGATTTTCCAAATAAAATCAATATACACTTTGATACTTGGTTACTTCATTACAAAGGAGAGCATAGGGGAAGGATGGTGAAAAATATGTTGAGAAATAAGGCTTTGTGGTTTATGATTGTAATGTTTGCTGGTGATGCCTTCTATGGTATTAAGAGGGGAAAGAGGGACTGAATAAAAAAATTAAAGAGAAAAAGAAAAGGCTTTGAAATAAGAAATGAACAAAGTCAAAGACTTATAAACATACAGAAAACTAAAACCTATAAATTGTGGATATTTTATTCAAGGAGAAAGCAACTCTGCATCAGTTCATGTAGGTTTTTCCCAGTTCTTTCTGAAATCCTCCTGTTCATCATTTCTTACAGCACAATAGTATTCCATCACCAACATATATCACAATTTGTTCAGCCATTCTCCAATTGAAGGGCATTCCTTCAGTTTCAAATTCTTTGCCACCACAATTAAATATTTCTGTACAAGTAGGTCCTTCCCCCCCTTTTTTTAAATCTATGGGATACAGACCTAGTGGTGGTATTACTGGATCAAAGGGTATACATTGTTTTATAGCCCTTTGGGCAAAGTTCCAAATTACCCTCCAGAATGGTTGGATCATTTCACAGTTTCACCAGCAATGCATTAATGTCCCAATTTTGCCACATCGCTTCCAATATTTATCATTTCCCTTTACCGTCATATTGGTGATTCTGAGAAGTGTGAAATGGTAGCTTAGAGCTTTTAAAATTTGCATTTCTCTAATCAAGAGTGAGTTAGAACATTTTCATATGATTATTGATAGCTTTGACTTCATCTGAAAACTGCTTTTTCATATCCTTTGACTATTTGTCAATTGGGGAATGACTTATAGTCTTATAAAATTGATTTAGTTCTTTATATATTTGAGAAATGAGACCTTTATCAGAGAAATTTGTTGTAAAATGTTTTTACCTAGTTTGTTGTTTCCCTATTAATCTTGGTTATATTGGTTTTGTTCCTACAAAACCTTTTAAATTTAATATAGTCAAAATTATTTAACATCTTTTAATGATCTCTATCTCTTGTTTCATCATAAATTCTTTTCTTCTGCATAGATCTTACAGGTAAACTATTCTGTGTTCCCCTAAAATACTTATAATATCACCCTTTATATCTAAACCCATTTTGACTGTATCTTACTATATAGGGTGTGAGATCATGATCTATACCTAATTTTTACCATACTGTTTTCCAACTTTCTCAGTGATCAATTTGTAATAAATGTCCTTGAAATGATCTGTCTAAACTGTGTCTCTAACCAAGCTTTCCATAAACTTATTTTCTTTCAAACTCAGCTCAATTTTATAAGGTGATATTGCTCATAGTCTTCAATCATCCTTCAATAAGAATTTACAAATCGTTTTGTATTCTAAACTAGTGATGCCTCATATTGTCAAATCTTTTCTTTCAGGCAAGAGGTGATGAATGCCTAAACTGGGTGATGATCATGTAAGTTTAGATAAGAAAACAGATTTCAGAGGTATTGTGGAAGTAGAATCCACAAAACTTTGAAGTTGATTAAATGTGGAAGGAAAAAGAAGAATTAAGGATGACTTGGGTTGTAAACCTTGATGACTATAATATTAGTTGTTCTTGATATAATTAATTATTAGCTCTTGATATATAATCAGGCAAATTTTAAATGGACAATGAAGATGGACTGAGCAAAGAATTGAGCAAAAGGAGAAGAGCAGTCTGGTTTGAATTTGGGAAACTGATTAGAGTTTTTAAAAATACTGTCTCTGAGGGGGCAGCTGGGTAGCTCAGTGATTTGAGAGGCAAGCTTAGAGATGGGAGGTCCTAGGTTCGAATCTGGCCTCAGACACTTCCCAGCTGTGTGACCTTGGGCAAGTCACTTGACCCCCATTGCCTACCCTTACCATTCTTCTGCCTTAGAGCCAATACACCATATTGACTCCAAGACGGAAGGTAAAGATTTAAAAAAATACTGTCTCTGAAACAACAATGCCCCATGTTTTTAAAAAACGGTAATATTTTGGGGTGTTCTTTATGGTTATGAATCATGAATGCTAGAGTCTCTGAAAAATTCAAGTTGAGAGTCACCACAAGGGCAATGGAGATAGTAATGGCAGGAATGAGTAGATTCTTACATCTGACCATCAAAGAACTGCATAAGAGAAGAGGCAAGAGTAATATGATTGGAAAAATTTATAAATTAAAAAAGGTGATGGGTCCAAGAAAGAACCAAGAATGAAGGATAATTGATAGAGAGCATGTGTGGTCCATTGATACCCATGTTATTTCAAGTGATCCAGAAATAAATCTCCCATCATGTTGGATATTTTCTCTCTATAGAAGATTTAGGAAAGAATATGTGTAAGAGTTGAATAGGATGGGAATATTTATTTGGATTAAGATCTGCAGGAATGGAAAGAATATTCATATTGGTAAGAGTGAAGAGTTACGAAAGTATTCAGGTATTCATCTTTCATTGTATTTGTCTCTTCTCTCCAACTAAATGAGATATAGTTAGAGATTGTATTTTAATGGGCTTTGTTGTTGTTGTATTATGTCTCACACAACACTCTGTACTGTCTTGTAGGTAGTACATGCTCAGCAAATATTTGTTGATTTAGTTTGACTTTAATACTTAAGGAAGCCTATGCTATTCAAACAATAGGTTTCATATACTATTTCAAGCTTTCTTATGCAAAGAATCATTTTTATTTAGCTAAACTCTGAATGCCCTAATGATCGAGCCACTGGTACAAAAGAAGAGTACATCTCTGGGGAAAGCTTAATGCCAATGACACATCTGGCAGCGATAGAAAGGAATGCAGGCTCTAGAAATGACCATCTACTCTGGAGCCCTGAGACACGCCTTTGGCTGCTCAATCCAATCTTAAATTGCAGTAATTCCTGGAAAGCTCCCACTTGATCTCTTCTTGTTTCAGGACGACATTTTTTATCGCTGACCACACTGTCATTAGATTTGTGATGTGTAAGAAACGAGTAAAAGAATGTAGAGCTAGGATGTCACTCCTCAGAAACCAGAATTAATCTTACTGCTGAATCTTGGACAAACAAACAAACAAAAAAGAATATTTAATAAGGGTCTGCTTATGTAAAAAATGCCATGCTAGATGTTGAGTTCCAAAGTTTAATAAAATATAGTTCCCACCCTCAAGAAGCTTACAATGAAAGAAGCTAAAGGAAACATATAAACAAATAATTAATTTAAAAAGAGCATATAAGTACATAACAGTGTACAATGGAAGCAGAGAATATTTTCAGCTGAGGGTATAGGAGAGAGTTTTATAGAAATGGGACTTCAAACCTAGATCTTGAACTAAGTATAAAATTTCCACATATAAAGATAAAGGAAGAAGCCCACTTCAGATCACCAGAAAAAGCCCAAGAAAAGGTATTATAGTGGAAAAGTGAAGAGTACAGCTTGACTAGATGGTAAAAGTTATTGGAGGAATCTCTTTCAGATTTTCCTCTGCTACCCTACCACGTCAGAAAGGTTAAAAGGCATTTAAATTGACATTCAGACTTGATTTGCTGACAGGACTAAAGGCTTTGGTTGTTCCTGATCCCCTGAATCTAAAAAATCCTCTAGAAGCTCCTTCTTCCATGAAGTTTGATTAGGGACCACCATGGCCATCTTAGAGTCAGGGGGGGGCTGCATTCAGCTAAGTCAACACAGTATACTGGATGAAGGAACTTATTGAATATCCTTTGCCTTCTATGGCTAAAGAAATTTTTTTTGAATGTAATAAAAGTATCTCATTTCATTCCCATTTTGAATTTAAACTACCGAGAGATTAGTTTGAGTTAGACTTTTCCCTGCAATACAGGGTAGATTAAAGAATGCAATTTGAAATGAATTTGAAGACAAATCATGCAATATCTTGAAGGCAGGCAGAAGACTCATTTGGTAAGCAATGGGAAGCTAATGTTTTTTAAAGAGATAGAAATGCCCCATGGCAGTTGGAATCCTGATCCTAGAGCTTGGAAGAAGAGTTAGACTCAGTTTCTTGATCTATTAAAAGGGAATATTAATAGCCCCTATCTCAGAGTGTTACTGTGAGAATCAAATGAAATAATGTGTATAAAGTGCTTTGTAAGTCTTAGCACACTATATAAATGCATATTATAATTTTGGATAAATCTTCATAGAGATATTTGAAACCATGAAAGAAGATGAAATCATTAAGGGAAAAGGTAAAGATTTTTTAATTATAAAGATATTAGGAAGAAGGCATAGAGAGAGAATAGAAGAGAGTTAATGTAAGAGGCTTGAATGTGAGTTATTCCTACATTTAGAAGACAAGAAGTTGGGGGAGAAAGAGGGCCAGTGAAGGAGACAGAAAGGAGATGTTAGAGAAGTAGAAGGAAAATTAAGGGAGTGTGCAATGTGACCAGGAGTGCATATGAGTAAAGAGTATAAAGAAGAATGTTATCAGCAATAGCAAATGCTTCAGAAATATGAAAATGGATGAGGATGGAGGAAGAGTCATGGAACCTGGTATTTGGAGGGGCCATTGATATTCTCAGTAGTAGAAGCTTCAATAGAGAAGAGAGATAAAAGCTATATTTCAAGGTTGATGGGTAAGTGGGTGATGGAGCAATGAAGGAGGTGAGTATAGACTATTCTTTAAAGAAGTTAGGTAGGTAAAGGAAGAACAAAGATGGAATCATAACCTGGAGGGGAAGAGAATCAAAGGAAGGATACCTTAAAGGACTGAGGAGACCGGAATCTTATAGAAATAAGAAAAGTAGTTCTCAGAAAAGGAGATTAAATACATGAGAGAATCAAGTAAAATTAAGTTAACAAGAATTAAGGAGTCAGGCATTATGTACCAAGTATTGTGCTGAGCACTGAAGATGCAAAGAGAGGCAAACACAGTCCCCCCACCCCCTTAGCAGTTTACAATCTGATGGGGAAGACAATTTACAAACAATATATATAAAGAATAAATTTGACACAAACTCTGAAGGAAGGTATTAGCATTTAGAGCAGTGATTCCCAAAGTGGGCGCTACCACCCCCTGGTGGGTGCTGCAGCGATCCAGGTGAGGCGGTGATGGCCACAGGAGCATTTATCTTTCCTATTAATTACTATTAAATTAAAAAAAATTAATTTCCAGGGGGCTAAGTAATATTTTTTCTGGAAAGGGAGCGGTAGGCCAAAAAAGTTTGGGAACCACTGATTTAGAGAAACCAAGAAAGATTGCTTGCAGAAGATAAGATTTTAGTGGAGACTTGAAGAAAACCAGGGAAGTGAAGAGGCTGAGGTGAGGAGGATGAGCATTCCAGGTATGAGGAACAGCTAGGGAAAATACTGAGTCTGGTGATGGAGTTTGGTGCAGGAGAAATAGCAAGGAGGCCATTGCCATTGGAATGCAGAATATGTAGAATCATAGCTCCAAAGTTTCATTTAGAATGTTTGTTAGGGAAGGGAAAGTCACAAGAAAAATAAACTTCATGATTTGGGGAGGAAAAAATGAAAAGAAAAAGACAGAAAAAGAAATTAGAAACTAGGGAGATATTTATGACTTGGGGAATGACTAAACAAATTGTGGTATTCTATGAATGAGTGGAATGGAATATTATTGGATTGTAAAAATGGTGGAATGATTTCAGGGAATACCACAAAGTAGGAACTGATACACAATGAAATGAACAGTACCAGGAAAATAATTTTTGCAATAATAACACTATAAAGAAAAACACTTCTAAAAGAATTAAGATTATGAACAAAGCAATGATCAACCAACTCTCCATGGAACTTTTGATGGAGCATGTAATTCATTTCCTTCCAGAAAGGAGATAGAGTCAAGGTGTAGAAAGAGACATTTTCAACATGAACACTGGGTTTGTTCTATCTGACTTTGTGTTTTGGTTACAAGAACTTTTTTCTCTTTGGTTTTAATTATGGTATAATAGGAAGAAAAGAGGGGTTGAAGAGTAGTAATGCCAAAAATAAACAGGCCACTCAAACAGAAGAACAGAAATTTAGAAAGAAGCACAGTTTTGAAAATAACATGTAGAATGTATTATATACTTTAAAAATGAAGTGGTATGAAAGAGAAGTTCACAGTTTTATATGCAATCTTTTTTGTTATATGAATATATAGAAATGCTCTTTTATGATGTTTAAGTTCATAAAAAAATAAAATTAAAATGTTTATTAGGTAGAATGTTGGAATGGCCACATGAACTTCTATAAACCTCCTTTTTAGGTGCTTTCTCTAGTTTTCTTTAATGATACTTTCCCTTGGAGAGAAATATTTCAATAAAATTTTGGGGATGGAAGCTAAATGTAAGAGATTGGAAAATGAGTGAGGAAATGGAGGCAACAAGTATAAATACTTTCTCAAATTTGGCAGGGAAGAGGAGGAGAAAGGTCAATAGTATGAACTGGATATGTAATGTGTATGTAATATAATAGTAATAAAAAATAAAAGTATGAATATTTAATATAGAAGAATTTGGTTGGTTTCTTTTTCTTTTTTTTTAAATAAAAGAGACCTCTCTCTACTCAGTTTCTTTATCTGTAAAATGAGAAGGTTGGACTAGATGTTCTCATCCATCCTCCAACTATATAATCCTATAAACCTGAGCTTGCTAATTTTACTTAACTTTTCATCTTTTACATTATGGGTTAACTAGAGGTCCATGAAAGCTGGATGGATCTGTGGAAAGATTTTAGGGAATATGTGAATTTGTGTTTCAATATTTTGATAATTCTGTTTCAAACTAATTGACTTCCTTTTTAATACAATGGATTTTATTTTATGCATTTCAAAACATTCTGATCAGAGTTCTATAGGCTACATCAGACTGTCAAAGGGGCCCATGATACAAAAAGAGTTAAGAACATTTGCTTTATCTTCTTTGAAAGTCGGATTCAGTACTGCAAAACAAAAGCACAGACCACACCAGAGAAGAATTCAGATTGAAGACAAGTATCTCTGGCTAAAGATGATCTCTCCTTACTTGCCCAGTAGAATGCATGCAATCTGATTCACTTCTCAAACAATTTACCAAATTAATATAACCTGGGGAAGATTTCCATACACCTCTTATGGATTAGCTGGAAGCTTTTTAGAGGACTTCTAGTGCAGAGTTTCACTATTAGAACCCACAAAATAATATGAAAAAGGACTGGATCAAATGTGAGGAGACTTCCCTCTGGAGGACTTAAGGAGAAGCTGTATTGTTCTTAGTGCTTATCTTCATCCTAAGCCATTGGAACCTCAATGCCCTGCATCTCAGAAAAGTCTTGAGGTCCCTGGAAGAAATGATCAAGAAAGCACTGTTTTATGCCCTCTTGGCCAGAAAAAAAGGAGTTCAGAGTAACAGGAGACACTTTGAGTCCAAAGGATTACAGTAGAGAGAAGTAACATTAAAGTTAAACCAAGTGACTGGAATTGACTTCACATGTGTCTATGCCACTCTTGGCAAAGAATGTTGTCTTGCTTACACAGCTGGCAGTGCTACCATTTTTATTCCATAGACTGCATTACTCTCGTATTCCTTTGGAGGGGGCTCATTTATGAGATATCTATATGTATACAGTGGGGAAGGGATAAGGAGAGCTGGCAAGTGGGACAGTCATAGGATAATACCAACAGCTTGTGTATAAATGGATGTCCATATATATGGATATAATGCTTTAAGGTTTATTACATAAGTGCTTAATTAACAACTCTTAGGAAGAAGGTAGGGCATGTATTATTGTCTCCACTTGGAAAAATGAGAGAATTGAGGTTCAGAGGAATTACAACAATGGTCACATAGCTAGGAAATGTCAGAACTAAAATTCAAATACACATCTTCTAATTGTGAGACCTGAACTAGGGTGGTAACAATGCTAGGATCAATTAGACCTTGTTACTGATTAAATGTAGAGAATGAGGGAGGGGGAAGAATCAAATATGCTGGAGTCTTGGTGACTAGGAACACAGTGAAGTCATCAATAGAAAGAGAAGTTGGGAAGAAGGACATTTTGGACAGGTTGAGTTCAAGTTGCAAATCCAGATAGAAATAACCAATAAATAGTTGGAAATATAAGACTAGAACTCTGGGTAGAGATTGGGCTAGAGCTATGGATTTGGGAGTCATTTGTATAAAGATGATAACTAAAACTATGGGAGTAGAGAAGAAAAGTGTGATTTATTTCAGGGGAATCCTACATTTATAGGGTGGGAGGAGGGTGAGGAGCCAGCAAAGAAGACCTAGAAGGAGCCAGGGTCTCAAAGATTATATATGGCAATTAGTCTCAAAAGGTGAGGTTGAAGATAACTGAAGATGTGAATAGAAAAAGGACCATCAGTTTTTGGTCATAAAGAAGTCATTTGTGAACCTTAAAGAAAACTGTTCTGGCAGAGTATTAGAGACACACTGCAAGGATACGAAGAGTTAATGAGTTGGTGGTGGGTAAAGAAGTGGAGGCAATGAGATAGATGGCTTCCTAGACTTTTGGCATTGGAGGGGAGGAGAGAGATAGATTTACCTTATTTAGAATGGAGGCATTAGTCATCGTTGAGCTTTCATCACATCTGCCAGCATGACTACCTGTGTAGGAAAAGGGATCATACAGGATTAGACAATCTCCATAAAGTTATCTGGGTAATTTCTGTGGTGTCATGTTATTGGAGAGCACTGGGGGTTGGGGATGGGGAAGAGGGAAAAAATAAAGAGTACCACTACTCCTACTCACACTGTGATGTAAAGCTAGTTCCTTCAGGGCACTTGGATTTCTGAGTATAATCTGTAGGTACAGACCTAATAGTTGAATAATAGTATTCCCCAATAACAGTGACAGCAGTAATACTAGGGTTTCCCCTTCTCTCTTCTTTGGAAAGCAGTATTTGATGCACTTGTGGGTGGGTGAGATAAGGCCCCCCAGGGCCCTTGGGTGGAATCAAAGTAACACCCATGGAAGAAGCATTTGAGTCATACTGATTTTACTCCGATTTCATTGTTCTGGCTGGGTCACTTCTACATCTGTTTTGGAGTTTTAGTTTATATAGGTGTTTTGTTTTTGTTTTGTGATGGGAAGTGAAGTAGGGAGAATCTTTTATAATAAAAAGTGGGTTCTTTCCTTTACCCTTCCTTGAGCTAATGCTGTACTTTCACAATTTTCTGCCTCTATTTCTTGCAAATATTACATTTACAGTCTTGGAATTTGGTTTCAGTTACTCTGGAGAGAAATTTAAACCAGAGGAGATAATTCCTTCCATCCTACTGGTTTAAGGGAAGTAACCAGAAGTTTTCATCAGAAACAGAAATACCTTTTTCACTTGATGCCAATATTAAGAGGTTTCATAACCTATTCCCCCCCCTGTAGTTTGCTTCTCTTGCCCTTGTAATCTTGGGGCTAGTGATGTAATATCCCCTTGTCAACTGCTTTCCTGGCATTTCCAGTTTGATGGTTTAGGTCTAGGAGATTTCTATTTTATTTAGTTAGTGGCTCTCTTCCCATCTTCTTATTTCCTATTTCCCTTTCATGCCATTCTAAAAGTGAGAGAGGCACCAGGCTTTTCCTCTTTTCTTTACCACTCATTTACTTGAATTAAAAGTGATCTCTTTTTCCTCATGAACAAACAACTGTCAGTTTAATGCCTGTGGGCCAAACATAGACACGTCTTAACTTTTGGCCAAGTTTTTTTGGATTGATTTATCATCAACCTTATATAAGTTTCTCTCCCACTAAGTTTTTGGCTTTGCGTGGATGTTGTGTATATAATAGATTGTTAGTGTTCAGGATAGTCTGTGTATTTTTCATGTTTGCTGATATGTTGCTTAAATAAGACCTGAACTTGTTTTCCCAAGGATAAAAAATATAGGAGCTATTCATTGTACTGAGAACCTTCCTTGCTATAAATCTCAATTCGTTATTGGCAAAAAGTCCCCAGGATCCACCCTTCTGTTGGCTCTGCCCTCAGCTTTTCTTACTCATACCTCATACCTCAGTCACTTCCCATCTAGGTTATAGATAGTATTCCTTTTGTAATTTGCCTAAAATTTTCTCTTCTGAAGAGCAAGACACATTCAGGCAGTAGACAAATGAATTTTAATTTGTGAAAATGGGATCAGATTTCCAAATTGAGACTAATCAAAATCATCCTTCTAGATTCCCATATTGACTGTGTACTCCGTCTCATATTTTATAATTAAAACCTTCAATCTCCTTGACTTCTTCCTTACCTCTTTCTTTACCTACTAGATTAACTGGTGATTCACTTTTAACTCTCCCACTAGAGCCACTTTAAAAGCCTGGTCTGTAAATAGGAAAGCATTTTGGTTTTCTGATGTGAAGCAAATATAATTATGGTATAATGAGAAAAAACTCTGTATTTAGAGTCAGAGGACCTGTATTTAAATCCTGCTTCTGTCACATAGTACCTGTGTGACCTCAGGCAGGTCACTTGAATTTTGTTTCCCCTTTAGATTGTAAGCTTCTTGAAGGAAGAGACTGTCTTTTACTTCTTTTTATATCCTCAGTGCTTAGCACGGTGCCTGGCCCATAAGATGTATTTTATAAATGTTTATTAATTTATTTCCTATACGAAAAGAGAGGAGAATGAAGTAAATCATCTCTAAGGCTCCTTCTAGTTCAAAATACATGATCCTAACACGTGACATGGGCTTCCTTCTAACACAAAAGATCCAAGTATTTTGGGGGGGAATCTCTCATTTCTCTGATTTATCCCCACAGAATAAGAACACGAGGAATGCAATATCTTGCACTTGCAAAGACTGACCAGCAGATACCCTCAAAACATCCAGGTTCAAAAAGCTTCAAAACCTAGCAATTTTATTTGCATAGTAAACATCGCAAAAAGAACTTGAGTCTCATTCTATAGAAAGTCAAGAGACTTTTTCACTGCCCCATCCCCTTCCACCATCACACACACACACACACACACACACACACACACACACACACACACTTTTGGTAGAACGTCCTTCTAAAGGGACTGGTAATCTACCCATGACTACACTGTTCTGGATGAGGTCTCAGCAAGAAGAGTTTGATCCTCTGAGATGGTGCTATGTGCTAAACAAGTGCTCCTCTCATTGTTATTCCCCACAAATATTCCACTGCCCTGCTGTTGCTTTTCTTTCTTCCCAATGTGTACCACATGTCCTCCTCACCAGGGTCACTGTCCTTCACTCCTGACAGATGATTATGAGTATTTCTGTCTCTGTTTTTGAAACTGAATTGTGGCCCCTTTCTTGTGAATGGTGCTTGCTGCCTATTTTCCAAGTACTAGATTTTCAGAAGTTGGCCATGAAGCTTCAGATGACCATGGTATAGCTTTTTCATACCTTTTGGGCACTGAGTTTCTTTATTCCATGAGTTCTTAGATTTTTTTGTGTGTGTCATAGATCCTTTTGGCAGTCTGGTGAAGCCTATGGATTCCTTCTCATAATAACATTTTTGAATGCATAAAATAAAACACAAAGGGTTAAAAAGAGAACTAATTATATTTAAATAAAGATGTAATTTTTTCCTCACCCTCTATATATTTGATGTCCATAGAGAATACGAATACCCTGAATCCTTTGGCATCTATGGACATCAAATCAAGAACTGCTGTTGTAGTCTATTTAAATTATCAGCCTCAACTTGCATACAAAGGGTCTCTTCAGTTGGTTTTGGGAATATTTTATTCTTAGACACATCAGATGAGTTTCTGTTTTCCATTCTGGGTTGGCTTATGGCAAACACATAGCCATTTTCTTTTTCCCTCTCTCAGTACCTGGGCAATCTATCTCCTCTTCATATCAGCATCTGGGGGGGGGGTTGGAGAGGAAATTCTACTTTCTTACTATTTGTCATTTTCTATCTTCCCTCAAAGCCACTGGCTTAGGTTATGAAAATGACTTTGGGATGCTTTCTTGAAGGTCTTCAAAAAAAGAAGAATGAGTAAAATTGGTGATCACTAATAACTGCTCCTATTGCAGGATTTCTAGTCCTGTGATTCAGAGGGAGGGTGACGATTTGCACTATGTAAGTTATTTGTGAAGGATTGCCTCAGGGAGCAACAGAGTTGACAGATCTGCAAGACTTGTTGAAGCTGAGCCATTCTCTGGCAGTCAGTCTATCAACAAGTACTTATTAAGTGCATACTAGGTCCCAGGCTCTGTGTGCTAAGCACTAGGGACTCAAAGAAAGGCAAAAGTAGCTCCTGCCCTCAAGAAGCTTACATTCCAATGAGAAGACAACCTACAAATAGATAACTATAACACACAATGCATACATACACATATACGGAGGGGGGTAAAAGAGGGCGAGAGGGAGGAGGGAGAGAAAGAGCAGATGAAGGTAATCAGAAAGAGGAAGACAGAAGCACGGAGGGGAATAGAGACAGACGCTCTGTAGAAGGTGCCATTTGACTAGAGTCTTGAAGGGACTCGCACTTCACAGAGGTGGCAACGGAGAGTTTTCTGTGCATGAGAGGCAACTTTTTCAAAGGTATGATGTGGGGTGCTGTGTGTGTGGTAGAGCAAGGAGACAAGTGTAGTTAGAGCTCAGAGGGGAGCAGTGCAAGAAGACTACAGGAGTCTGGCCAAGATGTGGAGAGTCCCTACAATAAGGTGGTAGCGGTGCAAGGAAAGAGAAGGGGACACAGAGGAGAGATGTTGTAAAGCTGTCAGCCAGCAGCTGACACTAGTTCAATGGAGATGTTCAGCATTTAGATGGCTATGCTGATATGTGTTAGTAATTTGGAACCATCATATCTCCAGTTGCATACGATCCTAACTCTAGCTTCAAATGAATTTCCTTCTCTCTTCCATGGGGCAGCTTATATGTGCTTCCTACTTTATTCTCAGATGGCCGCAATAAGAACCATTCAGAGCATATCAATAAGTGATTAGTTCATATACTGATTTTGGAGTTCATATCTGAGTTTCCTTATTTTTTTCCCACTCTATCTTACCTCTTTTCTTTATTAATTCTTGCCCAATTCAGAGAATGATTTTTATTTACTGTATAATACATTCCAAAAAACTGAATGGCTGTGGCACTATATAATTCATTTTCTGAGAACAAATGAAATAAAATCAAAATAGAGCACATACATATGTATTTCCACATGTTTCTGCAGCTGCATAGACACATATCTTCTATGGGGATACTACACCAAGACTTGAACAATAGGAAGAGGGATTACAATTGGGAAGTTGATCCTTATTTTTGGTGAACACTCTCCATCCCCAGCTTCTCCTTGAAACAAAATTTGACTTTTTTTTAATGCCAGTTTTCTTCCAGTAATGTTAAATAGCTGTAAATTATAGAATATCACAATCTCCATGGAATCAAAATGGCATACTTCCCAAGAATAAAGAAGAGAGGCATAAAGCAGATAGGTAGGCTGCAGCATACATTGTGAACAAAGAATGATATGCACAAAATTACACAAAATGTATTTTCAAAGAGAGGTATGACCGGGAAAATAAGGAGGGCTCATCATATTCTGAGAACAAGGAGTGATAGATGGAAAGCCGAATTAATTCATTGAATCTATGTAATATGAAGAGATGCAGAGGAAAGTCCCTTGATTGTTGTGTGGACCCTCTGTGGAGGCTGTCTGGGAGAAGATGGGCAAGAATAGACAGTACGATGTGTGGGTGGACTTTGACCTCCATCCTTGAAGAAATACTCACATTGATGTGATAGCAGATCCATCGTAATGGATCACACAAGTGGAATAAATGTATTGCATCAATCTATTGATAAAGACACTTTTAATATCTGCATAATTCTATATCATTAGGTTATCTGCTAAATGATCTATATTTAAGACCATGTTGTTGAGGGGGAAATTCAGATGAAGAGAGCTAAGCTATTTGGGTCAGGGCTGCCCATAAAGGAAAACAGAGAAGTCAGACAGAGCACGCTCACTTTCTGCCTTCTGGTCTGTGGGAAGCTCTCTCCGCTTTTCTGATTGTTCCAGGCTAATGAAGAAGGTGTAGGCAGCCACTGGTCTACTGCCTGTCTTCATTGGCCTTTGGTACCTCCCCAGTTACTTCAACTGCTCAGCTCCCACCACCTTAGAAACACACGCCCGTGTGTACATGTTCACACACACACACACGTGTGTGTGTGAGCCACGCTGATGTAATGTTAGCAATCCCTAGCCTTTATAGAAGTGTATTTGTTGTGAGCTAATAGGAGGCAGGTGGTTTGCAAGCCCAAAGATACCCAGTAGGCTCTCACCCCATTTTGTATTATACCTAAGGCTTGAAATGTGAAAGTAGTCCAGGCAGCTGTCACTGAGAGCTTGTTTAAAATAGTTCCTCAAGGGTAATTGTTGCCTTCCATCTTTGATTCAGAAATATTTCTCTTGGAGCTAATTTTTTTTTATTATTTATGTTGATGTGGTCCAGGGCTTCGCTTTGGAAACCCCACAGCTGTTTTCCAAGCCAGCTGGTCTGACAAAAAGTAACTGGATGATTCCTTTTTTTGGATCAGCTTACGTTTTCCTATCCCCAAAGGCCTTGCCTTTCTTTTTCGACACCCTTTTTTAATGCATCCTTTCTATAATCTGGGGTGTCTGAAGGATATGTATTTCACATCCTATGCTCAGGAATCATAGGTTTACTCTCTGATAAACCCAGAAATGTGGGCTCAGTTATACCATCTTTCATCTCACTCAGCCTCCAGCCCTAGCTGAAATCAATTCAAATCTAAAGTGAAGGCCACTGAGCCCAGCTTTATTTAGACTCCATTTCATTTCCCCAGAAGGCTAGTTCTCAATGATAATACAGCCAGGGAACCTAAGTCCATTAGGATGTCTCTGGTGACCTTGGAAGGTAACTCAGAGCCTGCCATTTAAAACTGAATCTGATATTGTGGAAGAATGTTTGTCCTCTTCCCTCCTTCGAACGCTGAGAGTTTCAGAATACAAGCCAAAAGGAAGTGAGAGGCTCAATTTGGGGAAGGCATATTGAACTTGAGGAGCCTGAATTAGTAATTTAGAAAATTACCTCTTTTAGGGCACTCGGTAGTACTCCAGGGAATCGAAATCAACAATTGTAATTCCATTCTTCTTGACTGGATCAGGAGCAATAGAGCAAGAAGGAAAAAGACAGAGATCATCTCTCAACTTCTTATCTTAGTAAAACTTCTGCATTTCAGAATATCACTTTCTCAGACATGTTTGCCTTTTCCACAGATGGATTGCTACTCTCAAGTTCCTCAGAAATTCTGTTTTAGAAAAACTCTTTTTCCTAAATTACAAAATCCTGTTCTGTTAGTAAAAATGACAACTTTGGGGAAAGGATCAAATTGGTTCTTCCAGAATGGAAGAGAAACCATGTAGTAAAGTAGAAACAGTGCCAGAATCAAAGGACCTGGGTTCAAACTGGGCAAGGAACCTAACCTATATGAACCTGTTTCCTGATCTATATAAAAAGGGAGCATTAGACTAGATGGAAGGAAGGAAACAAGTATTAATTAAGCACTTGAAATGTGCTAGGAACTAGGCTAAGAGCATTATAAATATCTTATTTGATATTTACCACCCTAGCAGGTAGGTTCTGTCATCTCCAGTTTACAGTTAAAGAAATTGAGGAAGATAGCAGCTAAGTGACTTGCTTAGGATCACACAGCTAAGTGTGTTAAGCAGAATTTGAACTCAGGTCTTCTGGACTTCACACCTAGTGCTCCATCCATTGTCCCATTTAGGTACTATTGAGATAGACTCTTCCAGCTCTTCTAATTCTATGGTTTAAGAGCTTCTCTTTCAGAATTGTAGGTTAAAATAAAACTCTCCTCCCAACCCCTCATTCTACTTCCTACTTTGTAGAGCGATGTAAATTTTCCTATTCTTCTATAGTGTCTTAGAAGGCTGTTCTTTGTGGATTGATTGCAATTTATTCTCTAACCCAGAAAGCTGAAAAATCTGGAGTGGTGTTTCTTAGCAGTGATGTGGCTCTCTCAGCATCCTTTTGGAAAACCGTGGGACATATTAAAAGGTGTTTCATTTCTCCAATGTAATGGTAATGCATTCTGGGAGGCCAAAACTCAATGTGAAAAAAATGGACCAATGTATTAATTGTAGGGGAAGAGAGAGAGGCAAGGCACTTACCATGTGGATGGTCCTTTGACTATATCTGTGAATGGGGGTGTGGGAAATAGAGGAAGGGCTAGGGGGAAAGCCTAAAGATTATCTGAATCTGATTGAATATGACTGTTGCACTCTTAAATTTCAGCTATGGCAAAACATACTGGGAAGACAACCTTATAATTTGAATATAATATATTCCTTGTTCACAAAGCCTTGGGAAGGGAAAAATAAACAAACAAATAAAACCAGGCTATGCCTGAAGGAAGAAAATTGACTCAACAAGAAAATGGTCAGAAGTGCTTCTCTTTCCCTGAGAATCCCTGTAGAGACTTTTTTGGATTCACCATAAAAGTTCTACTAACAGAGAGGACCATTGGGCAAATGTTTCTTTTCCCACAGCCCCTGTTAGCCTTGCTCTCAAGTGACTGCAGTTATCTAACATTCTGTTAAAAATCTGCATTAAGAAGCCCTTTGGAAAAGAGCTTTTACTTGGGGATATGGAACTCAAGGATTTAGCAAAGAATTTGCACTGAAAATTACATCTTCTCTACTCCTGCAGATACCATTCTTAATGAGAACATCCACTTGAGATTAAAAACAAAACATCATCAAAACTTTAAAGGAGTCACCATTTGTTGCTACTATAAAACAATGAGAAGATTTCAGATTCCCATAGCAAAACTCCTAGGCAAAGAAGAAGCTGACTAAAAACAAAACAAAACAAAACAAAACAAAAAACCAACTTGTTAAACAGCATCAACAACTTCATTACCAAACCCAGATAAAAATACATGTATCATTTCTGGGGTGACTAGTTGTTGAGACAGTTGATCCATGTTGGGACTTTCCCAAGGCTTTCAGCCAATTCCTCAAATACTGGCGCAGTTCCCTCTTTAAAAAAAGGCAAATGTCTGAAATGTAGCTTGATGTTTGGGTCAGAAAAAAAGTTTTCTGATTTATGCCCTGAACTAGTCAAGAAAGAATGCTCTGTATACAAGATTTGAACTTGCTTCTTAAGTTTTCCAATTTGCAACTCTTCTGTTTAATATACAAGCCTTGGGGTCATTCATTGTAGGGCAAATGATGTTGAAAAAAAAACATAGTAACACTGGGGGACTTTGAATTTAACTTTTTAGAGGATGTTGTGATGAACTTCCTTTCAAAATGGAATTGGTGGATAAATGAGTAGGAAATGAACATGATTTAAAGACAAAGGTCATCAGTAATATGTATTTTTTAAACAATGGAATTGGGAGTTTGTAAAGGGAGGAGTTGGGAAGAGCAGAGTCTGTTATAATTAGGGCTGCCTCAAGTAATATTTTCCTTCCCTCTTCCCATAATCACCTTTTCTTCTACATATACCTTCCTCACTTCCCCCAACATACTCCATTTAATATAGCATGGGTCATGATCCCAAACAAAGGGATCACTGTTATGCCTTAAAACATTTTTATTATGTCTGCAAATATATGATTATGGTCAAAATGTTTGGGTTGAATGTCTTGGGACTGGAAAGTGTTATAAGGAGATTAAACACAGATTAAGTACAGAGAGCTAAAAAATAAGCTGTCCTTGGTCAAGAAGCAATAGTATTATTGCAAATCGTCTCCAGATAAAGAAGGAGTAATATTGCTCTTAGAACTATCTCAATCTAAATCCATTCCTCCTATCACCAAAGCAAATGGATTGTCTTTTCTCATTTGGAGTGGGGATGTTGTTCAAAGTCCTTGTATTCCTTGGTCTTTTTGTTTTTTCTTCAAGTCTGTCTTCACATCATTATTACCTGAATGGAGAAGAGGAAGAAGGGAGTAGAAAGTAACCAGATTTTCCTATGAATTTCATGATAATCAGAATCCAGAATTCTCTTCTAGTTTTTCTGGCTTCTTATTGCAAGCTTCTTCTAGGTGGAAGAGTGTTAAGTAAGGTGACTGGGGAATATGGAGGAACATTACAGTTTCAGCAACTAAAATTTCCCTACTTTGTTCCTCTAGATCTCCCAAAAGTTATGCCATACATATTAACAATTAATAATTCTTGGGATTAGAAATGGGCATCTATAGCTCAGTGATGATGTGAAAACTCTTGGCCCTCTCCAATGGATACCACCTGGGTCTTCATCAGCTAATCTTTCAAAAGCAAATGTCTATGCTAGTAGACATGTCTAAATACATGTCTACACCTGTCTACTGTGGGCCTTGATTCTTGAGGTGTATGAAGCAAAAAAAATGGCAGCAAAAACCAGAGCTGATATAAATCAGCTGTGAATGATGAGAATCATTTCTCATCCATGAGTGGTCACATTACTTGATTCAATTGTAGTGTACAGAGTCCAGGTTTTGAATTTGAGAATAACACCTGAGATAGGTATATTGATAATGCTCTTTTTAAGTCAACAGGTGAGCTGACTCTTTCAAGTACTTTGGTGACTAGTCTTCTTTATAATACAAGAGTTATTGTTTCCTTTAACTGAATCATTGTCTAAAAAAACTCTGAGTTTTTGTCTGTTTTGACCACACCTCAGTCCTGGTTGTTATTATGCAATAATGAAACAATCTAGTTAAAATAAAAACAGTAGTGTCATTAATGACTTGTATTTTCTGGGTGCAGATCAGTACTTCGAAACACAGCTTTCATTGTGCTATTTTTCAGTCAATAATTTTGGGGATGATTTTGGTTGATTACTATAACCCAATGAGAAAGTTTTCATGTACACACATTCATGAACATGGCTAATGTGGGAATTTATTTTGCTTGACTTTGCAAATTAATTACAGAGATTCTCTCTCTTCTTTTTTCTTTCCTTCCTTCCTTCTGTTTTTCTTTCTTTCTTTTTCTATTTCTTTCTTTCTTTCTTTCTTTCTTTCTTTCTTTCTTTCTTTCTTNGACCCATGGAGGTTTGAAATGCTTCCCAAACTGTGAGGCTCTGTCACACGGCATCTCTCTTGGTGGAAACGGGGTTGGAGGAGCAGAGAGGATACCTGCTTTCTGACATGAATCAATTCAGCAAATGTTTACTGAATGCAAAATGCACTAAATATAATTCACATCAATTCAACAAGCATTTATTAAGAATATAATATGCTCAAGGAGGAAAAATGTGGTATCAGATAGAGTTCTGGGCTTAGCATTGAACTTTAGATTCAACTCCTATCTTTGACACTCAGCCAATGCCCCAAGATTTATTCTTTATGACTTAGATGGTTTAAATATGTATAGATGGAAGGAAGTTTTACAGTTGGGGTTCCCTAAGCTGAGGAGATTAGAAATTCTTCTCTTTTGGTTATAGGTAAAACAGGTTTCTTTCCTTCCTTCCTTCCTTCGTTCCTTCCTTCGTTCCTTCGTTCCTTCGTTCCTTCCTTTTTTCTCTCCTGTCCTCTCCTGTCCTCTCCTGTCCTCTTCTCTCCTCTTCTCTTCTCTTCTTTTCTCTTCTCCTCTCCTGTCCTCTCCTCCCCTCCCCTCCTCTCCTCTCCTCTCTGTACTTTTATTAACTCTGAAACCTACCAAGAGTGTCTCAATTCATACCTATGCAGATAGGGAATTCATTCCTCTGCCCCCCCCCTTCTCTCTACGCCATATAGAATCTTAGAATATGAATAATTCTCTTCAGTTGTTTCTAAGGAGATTTCAGATACTTGAGACATCTGGGGAGAAATGGAGGTGCTTTGTCAATTTCCTAGAATGGTGGGGAGGAGTCATTTCTCTGGGAAACATATAGCTGAGTTGGGGGAGGGAGAGAAGTCATAAGCCTGTCTGAACCCAGAGCTGGTGATGGGGATCCTTTTAAAGATAAACAAGGCATGATGTTCCCATTTGCTGTACGAACTTCTATTAGGCCAGAGGTTGGTGGAAATAACAGTACAAGAGAAAACTTCTGATTGGAGGTCCTTTGTCTGGCATTGCATGAGAGCTGGGACAAAGATGCCATGGAGAAAAGAAAACGATGGAGTGTTTATTTCAGTAGTGATGGAGTGGGACAAATGACAAGGAAGGGGGTCTGATAAATGGCTTGCAATGCTTGAGGAATTATTCTGGCAAAATGCTCGGAAGGACATCATCATGTGCAAGGCCAACACAATCTGCCAGGTATACCCAGAACTTCAAGAGTTGCTGCTTCCTAAAAAAAAACAATAAAACACACAAAATCCTGAAAGAGATGATGCTTCTTATGAGTCCTCCTGAGAGCTGGACTCTAAGTAAATCTTTTTATAGGGCACTGAGGAGAGGATTGCTTATTAGAAGGAGTTTTTATTTTCCACAATATCTTTTTAAGTTCCATTATGTTTTCTTTAACCTACCAATATGCATTTCCCCCTTGTTTTGTGAACTGTGTGCTTGCAAAGGGGAAATTAGTGACAGCATTGTTATATACTAAGTTTCTCAGATCTTCTGGATAGGAACTGTGAGCTGGAGAGTTGATAAATCCCCTAAAACGTACCTGGGCCTTTCATGTTATTTGAAATTCTGACACAAGGGTTATTTACTCCACCTATATTTTAGGCCACATGCTAAATATAACACTTCTTTTCATTTGCATATATATGTATCTATATATTTGTATTTATATTTACACAAGGTATTGTTGTTCAGACTTTTCATGACCCCATTTGGGTATTTCTTGGCAAATTTAGATGAGGTACCAAGGCAAAGAGTTAAGTGGCTTGCCTAGTGTCAAACAGCTGGTAAGTGTCTGAAGCTAGATTTGAACTCAGGTAGATGAGTCTTCCTGATTCCCAGCTCAGTGCTCTAATAACTTCATCATCTACCTGTCCCTGTATTTTCACACAATAGTCTTTTTAAAAAACAAACTTTAGCTTCTGTCTTAGAATTGATACTATTAGTTCCAAGCAGAATAACAGCAAAGGTTAGATAATTAGGGTTAAATGACTTGCCCAAGTTCACATAGCTAATAAGTGTCTGAGGACAGATTTGAACTTGGGATCTCCTGTCTCCAGGCCTGGCTTTCCATCTACTGAGCCTCCTAGCTGTTCCCACACAATATAGTCTTACAAATTGTTTTTAGCCATCAATAGGCCATAGAAAATGTTAAAATTGCAAACATCTTAACCATCTTTATCAATGTAATATCTTCTATCTTCTGCCCATCCTAATATTTTTCTAATATCCCCATTTCAGTAGGTTTTTTCTAAAATCAAGACTCTATATCTATAGCAAACACATATCAAAGTCTCCCACTACCATGGTTCCAATCACATTCCTAACAAAATGGAAGTCTAACAAAAAGGAAGTGAAAATAAAAATGTACATGATTCTTATTAGGCTTAATTTTTACTGTCCCTTTCTTACCTTCACCTTTCCATTTCTTTTTGAATGATGGTATAGTGTAGTCCAATAGGAAACAGGCCTCAAAACCAGGAAGACCTGAATCCATGCTCTACTTCTGATATATAGCTATGTGAAATGGGGCAAGTCACTGACATTCCCAGGGTTCTCGGCAAATTTCTGAGACTATAAATTGCAAGGAAGGTGCTGACATGCACTGGAGGAGGGAGATTCTCCACCTGGAAATTCTCTATACCACTGAGATCTAGGCCCTATCCTATTTCTTTTAAATTCTGAGCACATGGGCCAGTATTTATATTATACCTATTCTACATATATGTTCTCTCTTTCTACTAGGAATATGGTTATATATTGTTATATAGCTGATTTTTTTTTTCAACAGGATAATGTGTACAGCCCGACCTGATAGTCTGCCTATTGTTCCACATAAAACAAAACTTACAGAAAAATTTCCGTCTTCCTCCTTTCCCTCATCCTAGAAGCACATACAGTTCAGTTTGGCAAGCTGATAGAAAAGATAATCCTAAAATTATAAGCGATACGTTCTCAGTTTGTCCCTGTTTTGATATATGCTGGACATTAAACAGTCCTTTAAAGAGCTGATGATAGACATGAACACAGTGTTAAACATCAGTAGTAGCTTATTTATCAGGGAGAAAGTTTGTAGTGTTAAAGATGTCCTTGCTTAGACTACAGACTTATCTGAACAGAAGATATCAATCAGTGAACAGAATCCTTCTTAAACTTCACAAATTTTCATCCATGACATTAATAATATTTCACTTGTGATTTTGTTCAACATGATCAATTGAGTAGGAAGAGTTGACTTATTGAAAATATTTGGCCACTTGTGGATTAAGGAAGCATTTTAAAAGTAACAGTCAAGGGAATAATATTTAATGATCTGGTGCTAGCTATCCATTAAATTTAGACATGTTACAAGATAATCTGTGATATCCATGTTAAGAGTTGGCTGCCATTGTGTGCTTTTTGTTTTATTTTCCCTACTAGAAGGGACCATGCCTTCCCTAAATTTTGTGTTTTCATTAGTATCTAGCACTTTGTATGCAATGGAAGCCTAATAAATATGTAATATATACTCTGAACCAATAATACTTTTTCTCTTGAGATGATCCAAATAGTCCCCAATTCTTTCTTCCCCTTTTAGATCTCCATATTTCTTACTCTGGCTGACCAAATTAACACAATAATAATGATGTCAGATGTAACTTTCTTTTCATATGTAAGCAATTTTTATTTAAGGAAAATAGTTTTTAAATGGCATATAGAAATGACCACTATTGCTGGGATTAGAAAACAAATTTGAAAGCTATAATGTGTAAGAGGTGGAATTTGAATTCCCATTTTCAGACCACTTGCCCAGCTTTTTTATCCATTCTATCACATTGCTTCTGTATTATAGCAATAGAACACTAGTAAAACCAAGCCACAACTTTTTACCTATGTTTTTGTGATAATACAGGAGTTTTCATGCATTCTTTCCCCCCCTTAAAAAAAAAGGGTCTCACATGACTAGACAATAAACAAAAGTGACTCACAAAACCTCAAATCTGTGTCCCTTCAGACCCTACTGAATGTGACCGACTGACTTTGGACTTTTATTTACTTTGTATTTAGTTGTTGACTGAATAACATTTAGAGAGATAAATAAAATATGGGATTAGAAAAAAACCACCATGGTATAAAGAAATGAGGAACAAAATGCTCCATCCTAAGAAAAACAAACAGGCCCAGTCAGGACTTAGCCTTTATCTTCCAACTCTATTGCCTCACTTAGATTAAAGTAAACATATAGAGGATAAAAAAAATGCAAAAATTTTTTAAAGGACTGCACATCTCAAAAACACTAACCAGTTCCTGGAAGGGACTCTAGTATTTCCCAGCCCTCTGTTTCAGTTACCAGATGTTTTCCTCATTAAGATCTTAAGGCAGAAATGGACCCTACCTAATCATTGCTCCAGATTAGTAATAGTTCCTAATAGTCCTACAGAATGTCTTCTTTCAGTTGTCTTTATTAATGTGACATTTAGAAAATCTCCCCCACCAATTATTGTACTAGAAAACTATGAATTGTACTGTTTTCTTTTCTGAGAAGCCCAAGGGGAAAAATGCTACAGAGTGGTTAACTGTATTTAAGGTAGCCACTCTTTTTTGGAAATAGTAAAGCAAAGCCATTACAAGTGAACTTAATTAGGGATGATTCATTATGGGATATGTACACTGATTTTTTGGGGAAATGGTATTATCATGCATGTGAAGCTATTTTAGATAGTTAAAAATGAAGAGTTTTCATTGACTTGCTTGCAATAGCAAGGAAGGGAGGACACCGATGGGCACCTACACTTCCATATCAGCATTCTTCTCCATTTTTTTGATCAACCAACAAACCTTGATATGTTTGGTCGCTTCCCAACTAGTCCCGGCAGGGCTTGGGGACACCTATCAGGTGAATAACAAGGCTATTTCACGGCGAAGCAGGGTACTTAGATTTTCTCTTAATGACAAACTGCCGAGGATAATATTTTTCAGGACAAACTGTCCACAGAGACTGTAACATAAGTTCCTTTTAGTTTAATTGTTGAGTTTAATTAGTACATCTGACCGGCTCTGAGTACCTTGTAGAATTGTAAAATGTAGTCATCTTACACAGGAAAAACCACATTTTACCACACCCTCCCTTTAAAGGTTAAAAGCAATACATGATACTTAAACATGTGTTGTTTACAGATCCCTAGCTGAAGGGTAAAAAGTGACTGACACATCTGTGTTGAGTCCAAGGTGGTGGTGGGCTTCAACAAGTCCTTCCATAGGCAAGTGCATGTGGGCCAGAGGAGGGCCTTGACCTTTTTTTTGGATTAAGAGGTCCTAACTTGGAAAAAATTATAGCTTATTTTTAATGCTGATTTTATTCAAAATGATCAAGTATTCCTAATTTTATGAAGAGTTGACTTATTGAAAATTTTTTGCCACTTGTGGATTAAAGAAGCATTTTAAAAGCAACAGTCAGGGGAATGATATTTAATGGTCAGTTGGGTGGGTTTCACATTCACCTCACTATTCTCTAGAAGGGTGCTGTCATTTGTATATTATACTTAGGGAGTTCTGCTAGTGCCTGAGTTTATACTGCCAAATGCAATTAATGATCCTTTTAAATATCTATTAGCTGCTAATATTTCCACAACCTCTACAATTTGCACATGAAGGGTATTAACTTTTTTGAGGCAAAAGGCCATGGTTGCTACAATAAAGAGCTCCAGCTTTTCTAAACCAGTAAGAAAGGGGATCCGGAGCTTTCATTTGATAGAAAGAAACAAATCAATATGTGAAACATCTTTCAAATATTTAATTCAATTCAATTATTCCATTTAAAGATGAATTGGCTTTTAATTTTTAATGTCACTCAGAGCTATATTTCTTAGTGTTCAACCCGTCCTACATGAGTAGGCTTTCCTTCATAATCAGTAAAGTGGGAGAGATTTTTAGACATCTATTTTGAACAATTGTTGTACCTTAAAAATGGCTTTTATGGCCAAGAACTACCTACTAAAAAGACCAAGAATTGAAGTGTACTCTTTTGCCAGGAATTGATCTGTTCCTTCTTTGTTCTCTTGGGAATCAAAGGAATGGAGGGTTCAGTCTAGTTAGCACCTTTAGGAAAAGGTTTACCTTATACCTCCTTACTGAAAGTGAATCAATATAGAATTAGAATTTTCCTATCACCTATTTTTTCAAAATTTGGATCACAGTATAAGTCAAAAACAAATTGGACCTGGATTGCCATATTTGTAGCAAAAGGAGTGGAAGTAAAACAAAAGTAATGTTTGTTATTCCCGACTCCCCCCAGCCCACCCTCATACATACATACACACACATATTCTCATGTATGTTACAGCAGCACAAGAGGTCAGGCGATCTGGAGTTAGAGTCAGACAACCTGGTTTGGAACTTGTCTCTGTTACTGGTTACCTGAGAAGTGACCTCTCTGAGATTCACTTTTCTTATCTGTAAAATGCAAGGTTTGAACAAGATAGCCTTTGACATTCCCTCTGCCTCTAAGTCTATAATCTTCTGACTCTCTTTCCTGTTTAAAGTCTCACAGTGTAAAAAGGACTGAATTCAAGTGCCTCAGTCTCCTCATCTATAACATTAAGAAAGAAAACTTTAATACTTGATAAGACACAGAATTGAGTTGTGCAGCTAGAATTATTTGCAAACATGGAAGGAGTAAAGGGAGCAGGCATCATTTCACTGCCATCTAAACCAATCAAAAGGGTAGCACACATACATACAACACAAAGTTTTTGGTGCAGAAATACATTCAATTAAAAAAGGCTACAAATAGGAACAGGAATAATGGGAAAGGAAATACAAAAGGGGGGGTAGATTTAGGGAGAGAATGGTCATTAGCAAAACAAACCTTAACCTTAGAGAGATTAAATTGAGAGGTAGTGAAGAAGTTAAAAGATAAACTTGAAAAAAGGAGAGAGGAGTATAGAGAAGTAAAAGATTAAGGGAATAGAAAGAAAAAAATACAGAATTATCTGAACTACAGATGTGAATGCAAAAAATTCAGTTGTACAATTGAAGAGGCTAGTGGAATAAATTAGAAAGAAAAACCCAAAAACATTTGTGCTTTTTAAAACCCTTATCTTCAGTCTTAAGTATCAATTTTAAGAAACAGAAGAATGGTCTAAGCAAGGGCTCGGCAATCAGGGTTAAGTGACTTGCCAAGGGTCATGCAGCTAGGAAGTATCTGAAGCCAGATTTGAACCCTAGTTCTCTCAACTCCAGGTCTGGCATTCTATGCACTATACTATGTATTAAAATAATAATAAAATAATAATTTTAAAAATACACTTGAAGCATAAAAACTCACATAGAATGAGCAGAGCAAAATCTATTATGTTTCAGCTAAATACAAAAAAGCAATTTTTTTTTAGACAAAGGGAACAGCAAAAATAGACAATGAAGAAGGAAGGAAACTACATTTTGCTGAAGGGTTCTGTAGATAATAAATTGATTTTAATTCATAACATATTTTCACCCAATAGCATAGTTTCCAAATATTTAAAGAAGGAATTAAATGAATTGCAAGGAGAAATAGAAAATTAATCCATAATAATGGGGGACCTTAATTATTATTTTTAGTCCCAGATAAATCTAACCAACATATAACAAAAAAGAGACTAAGTACTAAAACAGGATTAAAAGAAAATTGGGAAAATACACCTTTGGTAGTTGTTGAATATAAATAGAAAGCAATATACATATTTAATAGCTATAGAAAGCAATATACATATTTAATAGCTATTTGTGGCACTTTTACAAAAATTGGTCATGAAAACATCAAAAACAAATGCAGAAAAGCAGAAATATTTTTAACATATTTTTACTGATCACAATGCTCTAAAAGTTATATAGAATAAAGCAACTTTTTAAAAAGGCATTAAAGATATCAACTGGAAAATAAATAATTACCAAATTTTTAATGCAATCAAAGCAATCCTTATGGGAATATATATATATACACACACACACACACACTTATTAACAAAAAAGAAAAATCATATCAAAGAATAGAGTTTAACTAGAAATATTAGAAAACCCAATAAAAATTAAAAACCTAACTAAACACCAACATAGAAATCCTGAAAACTAAAGAAGATATAAACAAGATTATGAATGATGAATTAACAAATAAAACTAGGAGCCAGTTTTTTTAAAACAATAAAATAGATAAACTGTTAGATCATTTGATTAAAAAGAAAGTGAAAAACCAAATTTCTGGTATTAAAAATGAAAAAAGGGAATTCTCAGTAAATGAAGAAATAAAGATACAATTGGAAATTATTTGCCTTATTATATATCTAAAAAATAAACACATGTCATAGAGTATGAAACTATGAAATATTCATATTTATAGAGGAAGAATTCAGAGAAAGAAATTCATCCAGGCATAAATGAACTTCCAAAGTGGAGGAGGGAAACTATAAGATAGTTTCTTATAAATTTATTTAAATAAATAAATCTAATAAATCTAACATTAAAAGAATAATTCCAATATTATATATGTTACTTGGGAAAATAGCCATAGAAGATATACTACTAAATTCCTTTTATCATCCCAATTTGATTTTGGTATATAATTCAGGGAGAATCAAAACAGAAAAAAAATCCCTAATGGACATGGATGCAAAAATTTTAGTGAAGAGGGTAAAATAAACATATCACAAAGATTATATACTATAGCTAGATTAGATTTATGTAGAGAATGCAGAATTGGTTTAATATTAAGCATACTTGATTAAGTTTAAATTAAATTAAGTATGCTTAATTAATGTTATTAATAATAAAATTAACAAAATCATATGATTTATCAGAAAAGGCTTTTGGCAAAATTCAATATCCATTTCTGTTAAAACATTAGAAAACACAGACTAAGTGGACCTTTCCTTAAAGTGACAGTGTAAAAATTGGATTTAGATCAATACCACACATCTATAAAGATATATGTTCTACGACCTAGATATAAAACAAGTCATATCACATCATAAACAATCATAATAAAATCATATCATAAGCAGATTAAACATGGAAAAATATATAAGATTTTTGGAGAGGAGAAAAAAATGAGAACTGAATAAGATAGAGGGATTCACAAAAAAATAGATAATTTTTATCCAATAAAATTCAAAAGCTTTTTCACTAATTTAATAAAGCTGAGATTAAAACCAAAACTATTAAATGAAAAAAAAACACCTTTGCAACAAGTTCCTCTGATAAAGATTTCATTTCCCAAATACATAAGAAATAGATTCAAGTTTACAAGAAAAAGAGCCATTCACAAATTGATAAATGGTCTGCACTTATGAAGAGGTAGTTCTCAAGGGAAGAAGCCTAAGCTATCTAAAGTCATGTGGGAAAGAATGCTCCTAGTAACTGGAGAAATCCAAATTAAAGAAATTCTGAGATTCTGCTTCACATCAAAGTGTCAAAACTTTCAAAAAGGGGAAATGATAAATATTGAAGCAACTGTGGAAAAGCAGGCACATGGGTGCATTGTTGGTGGACCTGCAAATGGGTACAACCATTCTGGAAAGGGATTTGGGATTATTAAAAAACCATCATGAAATATATGTGCCCATCAGTCAATCTATACAACTGCTAGTAGGGTCATAACAAAATAAGATTTTTTAAAAAGAGAAAAATACTAAGAACTATGTGTAGTTCTTTATATACAAAGTTATATTCACACAAAAATATTTATGGTATCTTTTTTTTTTAAACCCTTGTACTTCGGTGTATTGTCTCATAGGTGGAAGATTGGTAAGGGTGGACAATGGGGGTCAAGTGACTTGCCCAGGGTCACACAGCTGGGAAGTGGCTTATGGTATCTTTTATATGTTTGTGTGTATGTGTTGTCAAAATACCTAGAAATTAAGAGGAGACTTATTTAAGGAATGACAGAATAAGCTGTAGCATATGAATCTAATTGAGTACTACTGTGGCATAAGAAATGAGAAATAGATGATATTAAAAAGACAGAAACATTTATATGAACTGATGCAAAGTGAAGCAGACAGAACAATTTCCATTATAATATCAATTATATAATCATTTCAATGTTATAAAGATGAAAAATTGTTAAAAGCATAAACTGACACAATGAAATGAGCAGAACAAGGAGAAAAACCATAAAATAACAATGACATTGTAACAACAAACAACTTTGAAATTTGTAAGCTTTGAAAGCTGTAATACAATTATCACTTACAATTCCAAAAGACCAATGGGGAAACATATTATTAATGACAGCAAGGTGGTGGATTTAAGAAGTAGAATGAAATATATGTGTATGTGTAATATATATATATATATATATATATACATATATATATGTTTGTTTTTTTGGTATACAGCTATTGACAGAACTTGTTTTGCATGACAATGCATATTTGTTACAAAAAATTTGTTTTTATTTTTTCTAATGGAATGGAGATGGGAAGGAAAGAAAACAGACTTGTTAGTTTTTTGTTTTTTTTTTTAAACCCTTACCTTCGGTCTTGGAGTCAATACTGTGTATCGGCTCCAAGGCAGAAGAGTGGTAAGGGTAGGCAATGGGGGTCAAGTGACTTGCCCAGGGTCACACAGCTGGGAAGTGTCTGAGGCCAGACTTGAACCTAGGACCTCCTGTCTCTAGGCCTGGCTCTCAATCCACTGAGCGACCCAGATGCCCCTAGTTTTTGTTTTTTTTTTAATAGAGAGGTTGGGTGCGGGTTACTGTTGATATGAAATGTTACATTATTTTTAGATGATATCACTAGTCTTATTTAACTGTTTTGCTTATTATAAGGTTCCTCTCACTGAGTGGAAGTAATCTGTAAATAATTTTAATGTACAAAAACGTCAATATAACACCAAAAAAAAAATAGAAATGGATCTTTTCAACACATCTTAGTTAATGATCTGCCTTTAGGCTTACAGTTTAAATACTCTGAGCTAAAAGTATTATCTATTAAATAATGAGGAGGAAATTTGATAGTGAATTGATTTGAGTGCCAAATTATTCTCTATTCTGTGTTGTTATTTTGGAATACATTGTTAGGACATCTAGCTAAATAACTCCCATTTGTATTTTAATGAGGCCTGACAGTCCTAGGTGTCTGTGCCCTATTGCTGCTTGGTTGTGTAACCTGGCGTCAAAAATCTAATTATCTATGTTTTCATTTTCTTTCCTTTTTCTGGATTTTTTTCAATTAACCATCATTTATTTCCCCTCCCTTCTACCTCTTCCTCTCCCAAATGGATAAAAGGATAAATCTTTTAGAAACATTATAACCAATATACATAGTCAAGAAAAACAAATTCTTGGCTTAGCTTTGTCCAAAATTATATGTTTCATTCTTCGTTTTGAGTCAATCACCTCTTTCTCAGGACATGGGTAACATGTTTCATCATTAGTCCTCTGAAATCCTGGTTGTCCATTGGATTGATCATAATAGTTTTTACCATACTGTTGTCATTGTACATATTATTCTCAGCTTCTATTCACTTTAGTCTGTGTCAGTTCATACAAGTCTTCCAAAGTTTCATCAGCATCATCCCTTTCATATTATAGTCCATCAATATTTTATTACATTTGAGTATCATGATTTGTTAAGTAATTTTCTAACTGATGGACAGCACCTTCCTTAGTTTATAGAAATTGGCCAATATAAAAAGATTTTACATATCTATATATTTATATCTATATCTCTATATTGTGGTCGTTTTTCAGTCCTATCTGATTCTTCTGACTCCATTTGGGGTTGTCTTGGCAAAGATACTGGGGTGGTTTGCCATTTCCTTCTTTAGCTCATTTTACAGATGAGAAAACTGAGGCAGAAAGGGTTAAGTGACTTGCCTGGGGTGATAAGAGCTAGTCAGTGTCTGAGGCCAGATTTTAAAATATATATGTACATACATATATGTGACTTTTGGAGCATAGTTCTAAATTGCTTTCCAGAATGTTTGGATCAATTCATAGTTCCACTAACAGTGCATGAATTTTCCCACAATCCCATACCTGTGTTTTCCTTAAAAATAGGATTCCTTTTTTAAGTAGTGACTTGCGGATACTTTGAGACCATTGCATTTGAATGTTATTTAACAAACTACTGAATTTTTTTAAAAGGCAATAATAGGCTTATGTCAAACAACATTATATTCAAAACTTTAACTTATGAATCAGGAACATGTCCAAATTAAGAAGTAATTGATGAAATGTTCTATTGGAAACCCTGTAAACAAACATTATGTAGTTTGCACGGAAAAACATGTTATAAAGAAAGTATTTCCTAGTAGGAGAATTTAAATACTTCTGTAGTTCTTATTGTTCAGTTTTGTCTGACTCTCCATTGACCCCAGGAACCACAGCACACCAGGCCCTTCTGTCCTCTACTATCTCTCAAAGTCTGTCCAAGTTCATGTTTGTTGTTTCTATGACACTATCTATCCATCTCATCCATCTCCTTTTGCATTCAATCATTCCCAACATTAGGGCCTTCTCCAATAAGTCTTGTCTTCTCATTATGTGGCCAAAATATTTAAGCTTTAGCTTCAGCATTTGACCTTCAAGTGAATAGTCTGAATTTATTTATTTAATATTGACTAATTTGATCTCCTTGCTCTCCAAGGGACACTCAAAAGTCTTCTCTAGCACTCCAATCTGAAAACTTCTATCTGGAGTTTACTTCATGTCTTGAAATTAAATATCAGTTATGAACATGAGGAATTTTGTATGTAAGCGGAAAAGCGTTTTAATATACGTGACTACTGAATATAGCTAGGTCCCAATTAGTATGAATTATGAATCCCACAAAGTGGTTATACTTATTTGAATCCATACTATTTAAAGTTATAATTATACAAAACAGGGTCATTGGTTACATCCAAATGAAAATATGTATTGCAGATTTGAATAATATGATCACTTCGTGGGATTCATTAATCACAATAATTGGGATCTGACTATAATGCCAAAGCCAAAGTAGGAAAATAAAGTCTTAGAGCTGGAAAGAGCCTCAAATATCATCTGGTCCAGCTTTTCATGTATAAGACATGGAAACTGGAGTCTAGAAAAGCTCAATGCCATGCCAAAGTCACATTTCTACTTAGTTAATTTCTGCTAGCTCATCTTAATACCGATTTCTTGTCTATCAAATTGATCTCTTAAACTAGATGATCTGAAGTCCCTACCTTTCTTTCTTTACTGGTATTTAGAAGTATGTTAAAATGTGTATTTGAAAATGTGGTCCAATTATCACTTAAACTAAAAATAAGACATCTCCCAAAAGTGAATCAATCCATACTGTTGTTTTAGATAAATTGTTTCCCTTTTGACTACAAATGACAAATGTCATGTGTCAGAGCTAGATTTGAATACAAATTAGTACTACAATACAATTATACTCATTTCAACCAATTTCTTGAAAAAATTTACACGTCTGGTTTTAAAAAGAAAAATAAAGGGGATGTTCTAGGGCAGCTCACCATTTAATGAAATTCTGAAGACTTTTTGTACTTATCTGAATCCTTTTGTAAAGTTAACTGGACTAGTATGTTTTGGGTTTTCTTAAAGCTTGGTATACTGATAAGGAGCCATAGTTCTTGAGCAAGGAAATACGCCTAGAATAATGCTTTAGAATATCCATTTGGGAGCTGGATGGAGACTAGAGGACTATTGCAGTAGTCCAGGTGAGAGGTGCTAAAGTCCTGAAATAGTTATGGTATGAGGGGAGATAAGGATATGGTTAGGAGAGATGTGGAGGTGGTGAAATCAACAAGCAACTAATTAAATATGTGGGGTGAGTGTGGAGAGAAGACAAGGATGCCTCCTGACCAGATTAGAACGCTCCGCACCTGGAGGAAGGATGGCATTCTTCATAGAAATAAGGAAATTAAAAAGGATGCTTTGGCTTAGGTAGAGGCCTTACGGTAATGATTTCAGATTATCTAGTTTAAGAAACCAATCTGATAGACAAAGAAATTGGTATTAAGAGGAGCGCTTGGCGCAAGGTGTGACTTTGGAATGTCACTAAACCTCTCTAGCCTTCTTCCTTCACCTTATAGATAGAAGGTTGCACCAGATGATCTCTGAGGCTCTTTCCAGCTCTACGGTTTGTTACCTACTTTGGCTTTGGCGCTGACATTATAGCTAGATCCCAATTGTTGTGAATAACGAATATCATGAAGTACATCACTGTTTTGCAGAGGAAAAACAACTGCTTGAACACATGGGCTGATGGGGATATCATTGGGGATGAAAACACTAAATGATAACTCTAGCCCAACTATCAATAATAAACCCAGTGGAATTGCATGTTGGCTAAGGGGAGTTAAGGGGGTTTGGGGAGAGGAAAAGAACATGAAACGTAACTATGGGAAAATATTCAAAATAAAAATAAAAATATTTTAAAAAATCTGCACTGTTTTGGACACATTATATTTGAGATGCCAGTGGCACACGGGACCAAATTTCAAGAGAAAAAAAGAGGATTGAGAAGGGATCGATAATTTTGGTGATTTCCCTTTGAGCTGCTATGAGTTTTTTACTCCTCTCTAGCTTCCCTTCTACTCTTAATGTCAATGTGTTTTCTACTCCATATCAGGCTCTAATGGCTAACTGACTTCCATTTATGCTATGATGACAGCACCTTCATAGGCAGCCAAGGCACATGCTGTTTTGCGCAAACAGACTCATCTGCCTTCCACCCTAAGCAGACTAGCACTGTCATTATTAACAGTTAACAGGCACATTATTATTATTTACGGGCTGCTAAACTAGGCAAAGGAACAATAACAGCAGGATAACAGAACTAAAGACAACTGGTTTTGACTTGGGCCATCTCAAATTAAATACTTATGATAGTTAATTAAAGACATACATACTTGGAAGCAGAAATTGCTCATAATTTGAAGATAGTTCTATATTTTCTTCAACATGTCACATCCAGTATTATATGAGATATGATTGTGAGATATATACATATATATATATATATATAATTATAGCTCACACTTATATAGTGCTTTAAGGTTTGCAAAGTGCTTATTGTAGGGATCGCATGAAATCTTCACACTAACCCTGTAAGATAGGTGTAATAATTATCTCCATTTTTTACAGATGAGGAAACTGAGGGAAAAACTTTTTTCCCCTTGGCTTTGCTTTTATGTAGCCAAAATATCTCTGTTAACATGGAGCCCAAGAACTGGAAAGTACCCCCCAAAGGTCATTTAATCCAAACCTCATCTGAAGCATGAATCTTCTCTACCATATGTCTAGTGAATATCCAGGCTTTTTGCCTGAATGCCTCTAATAACAAGGAACTCTACCTTATGGTAACCATTCCATTAATGCAGTGATTCCCAAAGTGGGCGCCACCGCCCCCTGGTGGGTGCTGCAGCAATCCAGGAGAGGCAGTGATGGCCACAGGTGCATTTGGGGGCGGTGAATAACTGTAAGGGGGCGGTGATAGTATGTGACAGGGGGCGCTAAGTCATATTTTTTTCTGGAAAGGGGGAGCGATAGGCCAAAAAAGTTTGGGAACCACTGCATTAATGGTTAGGAATTTTGTCTCCATACTGAGTATAAATCTATCTCTCTGTTGCTACTTGTTCTCAATGGTTTGATTTCCTCCCTCTAGCAAAGTATATGACATAGTGGATAGAGTGCTAAGCCTTGAGTCAAGAGTTCAAATCTAGCCTTAGACACAAGTTGCATGACTGTGACTAAGTCACTTTACCTCTGCCTCAGTTTCTTTGACTGTAAAATGAGGATCATAATGGTACCTATCTTCTAGGGTTGTTATATGGATCAAATGAGATATCTGCAAAGCATATAGCACAGTGCCTGGCACATAGTAGTTGCTTAATAAATGTTTGTTTCTTTCCTCTTGTCCTTTCTTCTGGAGCCTAGCTAAAAAGGGAAAATTTCCCTTGAACATGTAAGGCCTTCACATATTTGAAGATAGCAATCATGTTTCCCAGAAGTTTTAAACATCTCCAGTCCTGTCACAAAGTTTCTCACATGATAAACTTCTGAGTCTTATCATTATCCTTATCAACTTCCTTTGACAATATTTTAGCTTGTCAAAGCCCTCTTAAAATGTGGTTCCCAAAAGTCATCTACCAAGAACTGAATCTAGTAGATTATAACCTTTATAATTCTGGATTCTATGCTGCTAATCATGCATCATAACATTACTTATATTGAATTTGAAGTAAACTAAAATCTTTACTTTAGCCATACTAAAAAATATGGATGGAGCTATAAAGTGGTTTAAATACTCCAGAAAACTATTTTGAATTATGTAGAAAAAATGCTCACATTTCTTTGATCCAGACATATCACTACTTGGCATATACTATCAGAAGGCCAAAGTCAAGAAAGTTAAATATGCCCTATAGGTTTCAAAATATTCAGTGCAGCACTTTTTGTGGTAATAAAGAAGTAGAAACAAAATAGGTGTCTGTCATTTACTGAATGACTAAATTGATTGTGGTAGATTAATGCGGTGGTGTATTCCTAAGCTGTAAGAAATAATGGATATGTAGGGCAGCGAGGTGGTATAGTGGAGAAAGTGCCAGGCATAGAGTCTGGAGGACCTGGTTTCAAATGCGGCCTCAGTCATTTACTAGTTGTGTGACCCTGGGCAAGCCACTTAGCCCCAGTTGCCTAGCCATTGCTGCTTTCTGACTTGGAACTGATACTAATATAGAAAGTAAGGGTTTAAAAAATGATGGCTATGTAGAATTCATAGATATATCAATATGAACTGATACAGAAGGAAATAAATAGAAGAAAATATCAAAACAATGTAAATAGAAAGAGCAATAAAATCAAACTAAATATGTGTCTTTATAATGACTAAGTCTACTCCAGGGAACAGATTTTTATTATGAAATGGGAGACTATGGATAGAATGTTGTATATGCTGTTTGGTATTGTATGCTGTTTCTATACTTTTTTTATATAAGAAAGCTGGCTGGGTGAAGGGAATATTAGAAAATGTAATGGTAAAAAGTTGTCAATAAAACTAGTAAGTAAATGAATAAATAAAATCCTCCAATTTTGTCATAGGAACTTCTCTATAAGAAGGAGAGTTGATTTTCTGAAGCAATTAATTTGAGGAATTTACATTTGTTCCAACTGAATTGAAAGTTGATAGATTTGCTATTTTTTCCTAGTCCACACTCTTCTTGCATCCCATTTCTTTCACTTCAGAATTGGTGTTCCTGTTTAGCTAATTTCTCTTATTTTCAAATTTGATAATCATGTCATTAATATTTCCATTCAAGTTATAGATAAAATGTTGAACCAAACAAGGATGAAGACAAAGTCCTACAGCACAATCCTAGATCCTAGTGCCTATGTGTAGATTAAATTAATCCATTTAATCAACATTCTTTGGGGGTAGTACTTATGAACAATCAATTCCCAATACACTTAGCTCTGAAATCCAGATCAAAAGATTGGTCTAGGACATTGGCAATCCTTTTAGAGATCACATGCCCAAACTGCACCTTCGAGTTGCCTTTGAGCCTCCTGCATTACCCCAGACAGCTGAGGGAGGAATTGCTTGCATTTGGGGCATATGAAAAATGTCCTTGGATGCTATGGAGAGTGGGAACAGAGCAGTCCCCTCCCACTCACAGGGGCACACATGCTACATTTTTTGCCAACATGGGTAGGTCTAATTTCTATTTTCTACCATACAAACGAGTTCCCTTTCTGCTTTCCCCTTCAATCTCCCAGTCACCTGAAATTGATTCCTGCCTCTATCCCTAATACAAAGGCAGGATAGCCTAACAATCTAAACATTTGTGGACCCAAAAGTGTGCAAATTTTAGAATTTGTGGTCAGACTGCCTGATTTTCATTCGGCTTTTTCCACATTTCTTTTCCCTCTATTAGCTGCAATTATCTTTGCACCTTGTCTTTTCATCAGAAGCATCATATTCAATAGCTTCTTATCTTTTCCATCACAGTTTAATTCTTGGAAAATCATAAAGTGCTTGTAGATTTGGGGAATTTGTTAATTTCAGATCATTTGCTAAAACTGGCTGTTTAAAAAAAAGAGAGACTGCATATAGTCCAAGTTTTTTTTTAAGACTCAGATTTCAATTTAACATAAATATTTGTTGAAGGATTTGAATGGACAAATGACCCCAAATCTAAAGAATGAAGGGAATTGAGTTTTGATACTAAAAGACTATGGAAAGAGTAAACAAAAAAGGTTTTTTAGCTTTCTGTTTTTTGCCTTACTCCTTGGAAACTTTCTCAGCTATTATGAGTCAAAATGTTGTAAGGCTCCCTTCAGCACTTCTATTTAATTAGGCTGTAAACTTACCTCACTAGGGTTTGAGTGGAGTAGTGTAGTCTCTAATGCTATTTGCTTGATGTAATTCTGATGTACTTTTTCTAATGTTAATTTTGATGTAATTTTCCTAATGTTAACTGCTAGTGACTAGAGCCTCTGGGTTCATTGAATCAATTAGAAAAATAGACATAACAGAGATGGAAGCAACAGCAGGGATATAGGCTACTACATGGTGGCTACTGGGGCCACCAAAGACTTATGGCAATCCTTGCCTCCTCACTTGAACCCAGCCAAGGATAAGAATAAGAGACAGCAACTTGTTTTTGCCAATTGGTGCCTTTTTTGACAACACCCCAGTTTCAGTTTGGAAGTTCATCAACAATCCACATCTTTGCCATATGGTTAACACACTGCAATCAGTTATGAAATATCTGTATATCCTCCAAATCAGGGAGCAGGGCTTTTTCCTTACATATCTATTCAAAGTCTTTTCTGATCTCATTTCATTCAAAACCTTTTTTCACTGATTATTTCCTCTTTATCTTCTACATGTTGTGTTTGTATACAGTTGGTTTTGCATGTTATCTTCCCCATCATACTGTACTTTCCTTGAAAGAAGAGACTGCCTTTTACCTGCCTTTGGACCCCCATCACTTAGCACAGTGTCTAGTACTTAATTAGTTTGTTGACTGACTGACATCATCATGTCTTTCAAGAAGGAAGCTCCCAAGTCTCTTCTATATGGGCTGACAGCAGGCAGGCAAAACTTGCTTTCCATGTTTTGAGGATGGAGTTCCATTGGCCAGGCCCCTATTACTCTTTCCCCACTTTTTCACCAAGCCCTTCACTTCCCTCTAGGACTCACTTTCATAAAGTAGGGTTAATTATTGAGTAACATGAAAAGGAAAAGAAAATCAAATTTCCCATCTTAGAAAGTATTTTAGTTCATTTGTCCTTAGACTAATTATTCCTTACACTAATTGGTGAGCACATGGGATGCTCCAAAGAGCTTAGAGACCTGGAGTCTTTCTGGAGGTTACTTTTGAGCCTGTTTGGTTTTAGTTTCTAGACTCTTTAGCTACCTAATGGACCAAACAACAAAAAAATTAAAGAGATCTAACTTCAGGAAGAGATGTGGATCCATTCAATTGCAGATCCTTAGATTGCCTGATTTAAAAATTTCTCTGGTTCTCCTGAGTGTAGCCAGTAGAATGCATTAACAAAGGAAAACACAAGTGCCAAAGAGGAGTTTCATAATAAAAACCTCAAGATCTGGACTATAAGGACAATTTAGTCCAACTTCCTTGTTTGATAATGAGGTAATGGAGAACCAGAGAGAGTGAGTTATTTTCCAAAATTATATAGGGAGTGGCAAAGGTAAGATTAGAGCTTAGGTCTTCTGACTTCCAACTAAATGCTATTTTCACTATATCATATTGCCTTATTTAAAAAATACTGGGTATCTTGTAATGAACTTAGTAGCTCCAGGCACATTATTGACTTCTCTGTGCCTGACCTATCCCCAATGCTTTGGGGATGATAGTCATAACTTTCATTCCCTGTTCAAAAAAAATGGTCTAAGGACAAATGAGTTTGTACTAGAAGATGCTTTAAAAAGATGCAGTTAGAGTATCTACTCTGTATGCTGTTATATTTCATTGCTTGAGGAGCATTAATAAACTGCTTTTACACACCACTCTGTTGTATACTACACAAATCAATCAATTAATCAGCATTTATTAAGTTCTTTCTATATGGCTAACGTTATAATAGGCATTGGGGATAGAAATACAAAAAAAATTAAATTATAAAAGTCTATTATGTAGAAAAATATTCTGGTCCAGACTGGGATCTAAAAAATGGCATAGTTATTACCTTAGTGTTTCTATTGAAGGCAGATGACTAACATAACATCTTATTGGTGTTCTAGAAGGACTTTTATTTTATATAGTGTCTAGGGAGAAGTATAGAGTTATAGGATTTTACTATATTTATTGTTTATTGATTTTTTAAAAGGCATTTGACTCAGAAGAAAAAATAATAGTCTTAAAGAAACCTTATACGGTGTTAAAACCACACAACTGCTCAATAGATGCATTTAAGGAGATATTATTTAGCTACCCACTGAATAATAATAATATCTAATAACCAGAATTGAAAGGAAGGAAGAAAATGGGCAGGGCTGTATTTGAAAGATAGTGCAGTGCTTTCAATGACTCAAAATTGTTCATTTCACTAACTACCATCTCTTTAAAATCAGTATTCTCCTGGTGATTATGCTATATGGTAGTGATTCCCAAAGTGGGTGCTACCGCCCCCTGGTGGGTGCTGCAGCAATCCACGGCAGCAGTAATGGCCACAGGTGTGTTCATCTTTCCTATTAATTGCTATTAAAATTTAAAAAAAATTAATTTCCAGGAGGCTAAGTAATATTTTTTCTGGAAGGGGGACATAAGGCCAAAAAAGTTTGGGAACCACTGCTATATGGCTACAAATTGTGTTATACTATGACTTTAAAGCAATCAAAATGGAAAGTCGCCCATAGGGTAACAAAAAGGCACATGATGGCAAATGTAGATTACTAATGAAGACAATTTAGTAGAATCTGTTCAAAAATTTTTTCACTTCTGTGACCCAAAAAGGACATATGTCTACTATTTAGAGAGAATGAGAAGCAACAGATAGGCAACAGATTTCTAAGGTTTTAAGAGAACCTGAGGAAAGCCTCTAGCACATTTGGGCAGATCCCCTGTAGATAATCTATGAAAATCAGGAACCTGATGGAATGAGAAGTTGTAGAAAGGATGTAGTTTGCATTGCTGATGTGATCACTTATACCAAAAAAAGCAGTTTCAAGTCTTTGGGGGATGCAGTTTGACACATATAAGTACATCTGAATCTGTGCAATAAAAAACCCATGTTATAATAAGGTTCTACCATACCAATGCTCATTAAAATTTAATTTTAATAGCAAAAATAGAGCAAAGAAATAATGGTGCTAGCAGACCATCTCAAGAAATAACTTTCAAGCATTCTCAGGAAGTTAACCAGTGCTGTCTATTTATAGGTATTCAGCAAGTACTTCTACTGAATCATCAAAAGAGTGCTTCTGTAAGGCTGCCTGGTGACCAAGACCCGTTTATAACAGAAAGTTTAGATGTATGACACAGAACCTTCTATCTTTAAGCATCCTTAATGCAGAAAGGTGCTAAGGATGGGATGCAAAAGAGAATTAAAGCCTTAAGAGTGACAGCTTGGCTTAATGGATGAGGCAACCATCCAAAGTTATAGCACCAGAGCTGTGGGGTCTAAGGACAGTTGTGCTGCTGGCTTGTTATGCAATCCTAGACAAGTCACCAACCAATCTTGGTTTAAACCATGGTCCACTCAGGCATACGATGAGAAAAAAATAAATATTATAAGAAGCGATATGATGGCTTATCTGTCATCCCTGGCTTCTTAGCAACATAGTAAAGAGGAAAAGTAAAATGAGCTCTTATCTGGAGGATGGGACAAATGGTCCCTAGTGACTAGGTGGCTCTGGGCACATTACTGACCCCTTTGTGCTTGATTCATCCTGCTTTCACTCCTTATTCAAAGAAATAGTCTAAAGACAGATGAGCTTGTATTAGAAAATGCTTTGAAAGGAAGTAGCTAGATTGTCTATAGTGTATGCTATTATTAACACCACTCTTGGGGGAGCATTTATAGACTACCTACATTGCGACACTGCTGAAATGAATCAATCAGTATTTATTAAGTGTATGTTATTTCCCAGGCATTATATTAGGCACTGAGGACAGAAATATAAGGAATGAAAATTTTTACTCTCTAGGAGTTTACATTCTAATAGAGGATGATAGAGAACTGAGATAGTATGCTGTGGTGGAAGTTGGGAATCTGGGATCCTAGTCCCAGCTCTGCCACTAAATAGTTATGTGACCTTAAAGAAGTGAGAATATTGGATTAGATGACTCTTGATATCCATTTCAGCTGTAAGATTTTATAATTGAATTTTTACAGAGTAATTAGTCCTCTAAGATAGTTAAAATGAGGTATTTCTAACATATATATTGTTATATTCTATATATTTATATACATTATGTTTTATGTATGTAACATACATTTTAAAACATGTATGTTATATGTAATAAAACTGTATGACAACTACTTTTGATCACACAATATTAGTCCATTCATCATATAATTGTTATTTATTGGTTTAAACTGATGACCACTATCATAGGAAATTGTTTCTTTGTAACAAGATAACTTTTTCATTCCTCTTGCCAGATAGTCATGTGAAAAGAATATGTTTAAAGCCTGGGCTATAACTAATGACCAGTCAAAAAAACCCTGAATCTTTTTTTCTTTATTTTCATCATACTCAGAGAAGGCTGTAATCGCTATGGTCAGTTTGTTAGAGTATAAAAATGAGGAGAAAATGTTCAACCAGCACCCCAACCTATTCTATACTAAAAGTGATTTTCCTAAATTGCAGATTCAAACTAAACACCATATTACTACCCCCCAACCCCACCACTACACATCCACATACACCAACCCCAAATTCAACACCACCCCCCCCACACACATATATACTCAGTTAACTCCAGTGACTCCATATCACCTCCAGGATCAAATAGAAAATCTTCGTTTGGCATTAAAAGCCATTCATAACCTACTTATCTTTCCAGTCTTCTTATACCCTATTTTCTACTACATAATCTTCTGACAAGTGGCATTAGCTTCATTGCTCTTCCCTGATCAAGACACTCCATCTCTTGGCTCTGGGCATTTTCTCTGGCTATCCCTCATGCTCTCCCTCTCCATCCATGCCTCCTGGTTCACTTTAAAGTACAATTAGGATCCCATTTTCTTTAGAAAACCTTTCTTAACTCCTCTTAATTGTAGTGCCGCTCCTCTGTCAATTATTTCTTATTTATCCTGCATATAATTTTTGGTATGTATTTGTTTGTTTGATGCCTTCTGCCTTAGACCTTGAACTCCTTGAAGGCAGGGACTATATTTTTGTATCCCTATTACTTAACATAGTTCCTAGCAGTAGGTAATTAATAAATGTTTATTGAGTGACTAAAAGAAATCAAATTTAATCAAAACCAAATATTTTTTAAAAAAGCAAATGAATTTGGCTCCAACACTTTTGTTTACTTAGCTTAGACCCAGCATTTCAAAAATGAACCAGGTCAGGATAGCTTTACCTTATGCTCCCAAACATTCTCTCTCCTAACCAGCTAACATAATCGTACTTTCAGAATTCCATCTCTTTTTGTTGGAATATATATAATCTGTGAGAGAGGGCTGCTCTTCACTTGACTCCTGTGTCTCCACTGCCTCTCCACCCACTGATATAGTATTAAAGTCCTTGTAATATAAGCTTTTTTAACTCTAAAACTATCCCCCCCTACTTCAATATCCAATGTAATCACATTGGAAATGCTAAATCCAAATTTCCCCTTTTAACTCTTCACTCCCCTAGAACGACTCCATTTTCCTTGATAAATTTTTCTCCTTTGACTTTTATGATATTACTCTTATGAGTGTTCTACTTTTCTGCTTGCTCTTTCTATTGTTTTGCTAGTCCTCATCCTCTTATTGCTTTGTCCCACCTTTCAATTCTTCCTATCCCCACAGACATTCCACCGGAATTCCTTAAGCTTTTGCCCTTACTTTCTTCTCCTCAAACCCACCCCCTCTTTCTTTCAGTGAGATTTTCCATTGCCTTTGTTTCAAAGATCACTTCTATACAAATAACTGGAAAATCCAAGTCTCTAGTCCCAACCCATCTACAGAAAGCATAATAGGATCCTAAGACATAGCACTGAGAGAGACCTTAAAAATAATTTAGTCTGGGGTAGATAGGTAGCTCAGTAGTAAGAGAGCCAGACCTGGAGATGGGAGGTTTGAGTCCAAATCTGGCCTCAGACACTTCCTAGCTATCTGACCCTGGGGCAAGTCATTTAACTCCAATTGCCTTTATCACTCTTCTGCCTTAGAACTAATACTTAGTATCAGTTCTAAGACAGAATAGAATATACGTTTTTTTAAAAAAGAAAAGAAAAAGCAATTTAGTTCAATCTCTTCATTTTAAAGACAAGGGAAAGAAGGAAATAAATTGTCCAAGATCACATAGGTAATGAATGGTAGAACTAAAATTTAAATTTGAGTCCTCTGACTCCAAATGCAGCGTTCTGCCCACTATTCTTAGTCTGTCACACACTGTATGGTGCTATATTTCTACCTGAGTAATCTCAAACACCATATGTCCAAAATGAAACATCATTTCTCCCCACAAACTTCTATATAACTTTTCCATATTTCTTTATAGAATCACCATCTTCCCAGGCAATGCAGTCCAAGAAAAAATCTCATTCATTTTTATCTATCCACTACCACTATTTGAATCAGCTTCCAATCCTGTTTGTTCTACTCTGGTAAGATGCTTTACATTAATCTTTTTGTTTCTGACCCCTCAGTCACTACTGCAATCATTTTAGTTAAGGATCCCCCTCTCCTCTTAATGCCTTTGACTTTTACATCACATTCATTTCTAAATACATTTTACCCACTTAATGAGATGTAATGAAGGCTATAACCCTTGTAACAAAGTTTTTAAAAAGTTCAGCCAATGTCTGATGGCATATACACCATTCATTTTTAAATGCTATGTTTATGGTCTTAACTTTTTTTTATAAGTAAAAAAAAACTCAGCCCTTTGGTCATATCTGGAAAATGTGTGCTTTATTCTGCAATGCAACTATTGTCTACCACCTCAGCTGAAGCTCCATACTGTAAAGTTCTCTGAAGTCATGACTGGTAATTGCATGGGGCAAAGTTCTGAGCTCCTTGCTAAACATAACAGTGGCTGCTGAGCAAATTGCTCTTGTGGTTTTGCCTACTTCACTCTCATATGCAACATTCTACATCCATAGTCTCCCATATCTTAATGTGTTGGTTTTCTAGGTTGTTTTTTTAGTTGCATACTCAACTTATTGACCTATTTTATCTCTTTTTTGTTGTTGAAAGTGTTTAGAGATAGAAAATTTCACCTCAGTCTTGAATTGGGTACATCTCACAAACTTTGTTATGCTATGCCATTGTTATCATTATTTCTGATAAAATTATATTTTTTTCATTGACTTGTTCTTTTCCCATTGATTCCTTAGGATTAAGTTATTTAGTTTCCAACTAATTTTTAATCCTTTTCTCAATGGCTTTTTATTAAACATAATTTTTATTGCATTATGGTCAATAAAGGAAAATTTTTGACATTTTTGCTTTTCTATATTTGCTTGTAAAGTTTTTATGCATGAGGACATAATCAATTTTTAATAAACATGTTATTCATAGTTAAGAAAGATTTATACTCTTTCTCTTCCCATTTAATAGACATCAAAGATCTGTCATCTCTAACTTTCTTAAAATCTTATTCAGGTTCCTAACCACACTCTGAGAATAGAGCCCAACTTTAATATCAAGCTCAAAATCAAGAAAAAGGCTAGAAAAATGAACAACAAAAAAAAACCTGACCATAAAAATTTATCTATTATTACAGGGAAGATCAAGACACAAACTAAAAAAAAACCCTTCAAAGTCAAAAGCCTCAAAGGGGAAAAAAAAGCAAATTGGCCACAAGCCCAATAAGAATTCCTGGAAGAACTAAAAATGATTTTTAAAATGAATTATTATGAAAAGACAACAGCTTGGTAAAAGAGGCACAAAAATATTGAAAAAAACCTCCAACATCTTAATGGAAAAAAGATTTACAAAACCTCACTGATGAAAATAACTCAAAGCAGAATAGGCCAAATGGTAAAAGCTTCACAAAAACTCACTGAAGAAAATGATTTTTAAAAAATTAGAATGGGGCAAGTGGAAGCTAATGATTACAATACATCAAGAAATAATCAGAAGAATAAAAAAGTAGAATAAAATGTAAAATATTTCATCTAAAAAACTGATCTGAAAAACAGATTGAGGAGAGATAATTTAAGAATTATTTAAGTGTTTGACAACCATGATTAATATAAAGCCCATATATCAAATTTCAATAAATTCTCAAGGAAAATAACCCCAATAACTTAGGAAACAGAGGGAAAAGTACAAATGGAGAAAATCTACTAAATCTACTAATAGGAAAAGTTTCAAGAATATTATGGTCAGATTTCAGAGTTCACAGGTCAAAGGGAAAATAACTTATGCAACTCTAAAGAAAAATTCAAATATCATTGAGCCAACAGTCAGGATCACATACGATTTAGCAGCTTCCACATTAAAGGAGTGGAGGCATGGAATATAATGTTTCAAAATGCAAAGGAGCTAGGATTATAACCAACAATAATTTACTTAGCAAAACTGAGTATAATCTATTAGAGAAAAAATGGATATATTAAGGTGAGGACTTTTAAGCATTCCTGATGAAAAGACCAGTGATGAAGAGAATTTGACTTTCCTTTCATATATAAGACCCAAGAGAAATATTAAAAGGTAACATGAAAGAGAAATCATAAAGGACTCAATAAAGTTGAATTGTTTATATTCCTATATGTAATAATGATACATGTAACTCTTTAAAAATTATCATTAAGGAAGTTAGATATATATATATATATTCTTCCCTCTTATTATTTTATTATATATATTTTTTATTTTATATATAGGTGTGTATATATATATATACATACATATATATATATATATATATAAAACTTACCCAATAAGTAAGTAGGAAGGGAATGAGATCAGAGAAAGTGTGTGTGTAGCAGGGAGGACTATAAAAGCAAAAGCTGATTA